>NC_134558.1:41778932-41905037 GCF_025594145.1 Primulina tabacum
AATCTTGGATTTATTATCAATTCCAGATAAACAGGGTCTAAAAATTTTTTTCTTTTTTAAATGCAAGTGCGGAACGTAATGGAATTACTTAATATACATCTCAGTATAGAAGTACAATAATGTACAATAATCATGAAACTAGACTAAGGTTCAACTACTAGATTCCAAGTGTTAAAAACCATATCTACAATCAGTCCGGAATCACCACTCTAATCTGTCTCCTCTCATCGTCTTCTTGACCCGATCCTTGTCCCACCAGTGTCATGCACAACATAACAAACAAGACAACAGCCGATAACTCCGGTGAGAATAAATCCCAGTATAAATAATGTATACATGCAGTTACTGAATTAACATAAAAGCATGATTATATCTTATCACATGTAGCATAATAAACAACATGTATCAATACCAATCTGTAAATAATATCTTAATCGTAATCTACGAAACATAAATCATACAACTCTGTAATCAAGTTCTAGTCTCGATCTCTAAGACTCGACTCATCTATCATTCTAATCTAGGGATCCCGGTGAATAAGAACGTAACAAGTCTCCCACCTACTACTACCAGTCGCGGTGACGGTACGTTCTTAATTCTGGAGTTTGGTCTAGCTGTATCGAATAATCTACAATAAGAAAAATGTCTGTATCTTAAGCATATCGATACATCAAACGTCCAGTGCCTTGGCGTATCTACCAAGACTAAACCTAGTCTGACAATGTGCAATGGGTCAGTGACTATACTGTCAAAATCTAACCCCTCTGTCAGTGACTCTCACTCAATAGCTCTCTGCTTTCTACTTGTAATTCAATAGAATAAACATAATCATTAAGACACAAAGGTATAGAAACAATACCATACAAGTATGTGGTTTAGGGAAACTCGAGTTAAATCTAACTCAAGTCGATCTCCCAATTAACATCAATTTATACCTTTCTCTTCACGGTCTGATGAAGACGAAGTCTCGTATTCCAATCTGTCCATACCCAGTCTGGCAATGACAATCGCATAAATACAATATCAGTATATAAATCAATTCAAGACTTGTTCTGATCAATACTCAAATCAGTATATAATCTGATCCATATCTGAACAAGGTACAATCTAATTCATATCAACGATATCATCGAAATCATTACTGAATCTGATCACTCTAAATCAACTGATGTTTCGACGGCATAACAATACGATCTCGATATCTCCCTCAATCTCAACATCACAGATATAATATCGGAATTCATAATCAGTATCAGTACAATTCATAATCTCCATATCTGTACACTTAAGATCAGTAACAACACAACTCTGATTTCAAATCCCAATCAATATCTTTCAAAAATCATAACAATTGCATAAACAGTCTATTCTTTAATCTGACTTCAGTTATACAATGCCTACAGTAGCAGAAACACCATATCTGATTCATATTCTATTCTGACAATATCATAAATTCAAATCATGTCTAAACGTAACAAAACTTACGTCCAGTTGTAGCCTGCGTTGATAGGAACTCGGTACTATACTCGGATTCAAAAACAGACGGACGGATTTTGCGTGACGTTCAATTTTCGCACAACAGGAATTGGAGCTTCGGTTTCTCTCCTATTTCATTTCTGAAGAACAATTGCTTGTACCTATATATATATATATATATATATATATATATATATACACGTTCATGCATGTAAGGCAAGTGGCTTGTTGCATGTTCTGCACGTCGCGCGCATATGCGCGCACAAGGCCGCGCATATGCGCCGGAAGCCTTATCCGAACTACCGGACTGCCTCGCGCATATGCGCGCACATAAGTCGCGCATATGCGCGAGACCTACTGTCTCGTGCCTTCACCATTCGCGCATATGCGCGCCTTCTGCCGCGCATGTGCGCCAAACTCTCTGGATGTTCCGCGCATGTGCGCGTATTCCGCCGCGCATGTGCGCCGAACTCTCTGGACGTTCCGCGCATGTGCGCGCATTCCGCCGCGCATGTGCGCCGAACTCTTCTGACGTTCCGCGCATGTGCGCGCATTCCGCCGCGCATGTGCGCGCATGGTTCTGTCTTCCTCGCGGATGTGCGCCCATACATGTCGCGCATGTGCGCGGGGACTCTTCTTGCACAAAATGTCAAATCTTCTTTCGGCTCTCCCGGTCTGATCCATTTCCTCCATAATCATCTCAATTAATAAATAAATCATTTCAGATTAATCTCGGATTACGGTAATAAAATCTCGGGCCTTACATTTCTCCCCCTCTTAGATCTGAGTTCGTCCTCGAACTCGCAAGTATTCAATTCAGATATATCAAAAGAATGTATACAGAGTTTAAATCAGAAACTCATATCAATGAATCCATTCTGAAATCTCAATCTCATATCAGATTCTATCTTTCAAATAATCTCTTTGCTATTCTGAAAATCTTACTGTGTTTTCAACAACAGAATAATTTTCATTTTCTTCTGAATCAGTTTCATTTTTCTTGCTCTATCTCTAACTTTATCAGATCTTATCTCAGATATCTTTGAGACATTATTCTTATACCAAAGAAATCTGCAGTACTTACTGTACAATGCTTCGTATGTAGCTATCCTAATACTCATTTGATGATTCTCATTGCATCAAGTGACAATGCATCGTGTTAACTAGTGCTAACATCCAGCACTATAGCTTTATACATAATCTCTCAGATCTGGATAGTATGCGAAGGAGTTTGTGGTATATTCTGCCACAAGTACAAAATCAAGCAAAAATCACAATCTGATATAATCTACTGTGGCATTCTGGTTACTCTGACCACTTCTCTGACATCGATCTGTGTCATTTGGTCATGTTTGTACGTTATCTGGTACAAACTAATAGATATAGATTGAACAATCTGTCAATTACAATCATATCATATCACAATCTGGAAAGTATTGCAGTGGTCTCATTACGAAATTTATCGAAATATACTCCCCATGTCTAGTCAAGAATATACAAATTCTGTAATAAATCTTCTGATTTCTATCTTTCTGTCTTCATTTATTGGCGATTTAGACATTTCAGTACAATTCCTGCCAACATTTCCGTACAAATTCTATCATAACTAATTTAATCTGTCTATATCAAAGCTGTCTGTCCGAATATTATGCATTCTCCGTCACCAAAATGAAAACTGAATCCACTACTGTGTGTTTCTGACATTATCTGTCAATTTCAGATTCGAACTATTTGGTACAAACAAGTCAGTTAATAATATAAATTAAAGAAAAATACCTACCTGATATTCGGTTCTGACTATCGATATCAAATTCTGTTGTACAATTCTGAAACATTAGACATCACAAGATAATCATTCTCATACAGTAAAAAAAATCACATATCTGTCACTCTGATCACGTTCTGAACTGCTGTAATTCTCGAATTCAGCTCTGATTCGGTTTGAACTGTATATAATCTCAACGGTTCACAATAATCTGTATCAAATACGATTTCAGAACACGATACTATCGAATCACATTCGAAATATCACTAATCTATACTGATCTAGTAACTAAAAAAAAATTTCAAGCAGTTCAAAACAACCATCGGACAAGATAATCTACTAAACTCAGACGAAATGAATTTCTGACATTTCTGAAATTTCTGATATTTCTGATCGTTCTGATATCGGTATCGTTCTCAGTCACTGATCACAATCTCAACTGTGTCAGAATCAATCACTATACTAACTTCAGATATCGCATACTTTGAATACAATCTGTTTCAAGCAGGATTCATATCTGAATAATTTCTGTATACAATAATCACAGTTCTCAGAGTATTCAATACAATTTTCAGATATTCGATTCAATCCATCAAATGCTGCAAATATATCAAAATATCATAGATACAATAAGCATGAAATCATCAGAATATCTCTGAACATACTGAAACATGCCAAAGAGAAACACTAAATCAGATGTAACTCCTGGTCGGTACTCTTCTACTGATCTTTCAATTCTTTCAGTGTCATTCTGTACATTCAATATCATCATGTACTGAATTCTAAAACGACACCCAATACCTGGTATCGATTCAATTCTGAAATTCATCTTTCTAATACAAGGCAAATCTGAAATCTTATATGGGCAAATATCAGCCAACTCGTACATCACTGGCAAATCTGCCAATGCTAGGCTCGATTTTAGTACATCTACTGAATACATAAGGATACCATATGTTCCTTTCTGTAACTATCGAGTCATAGATGATATAAATATCAAAGGAATTTGGGATCTAGAATCCTTACTGTGGAATCTCCACTTAGCCATATCTGGTCTGAATCTTATACTCTCCTAAAAGGAGTCTATCATAATTCTGTACTTGGTCAGCATATTAATATCAATAATGCAGTCAAATCGGACAATACAAGTACAACAACGTCCAACTCAATCTCATTCTTATCTTACCGTAGTGTACGATAGGTTATAGAATTCACTGATATCAACATGTCTCCCAAAAGGTAAAGAAATCGATACTACAGTACAAAAAAACCAACCGATAAAGCATATCTCCATGCAACTCATTCCAACATATTCGTAATGAATGCATTAGTATATATCAATACATATACAACATAATCATAGAGTAACAGTACCTGCCACTATATTATCAAGTGCCTCCTGGGGCTGTTCTTCAGTCATTGCCACCAGATGATTCTGCTCCCTGAAATCTTCGGGAACCTCTCTGTGGACAAACTCTAGCAAAGTGTCCCGGCTGTCGGCAGATATGACAACTACCAGTCACTCCCTGGCATTGCTCTGTGGAATGTCTCCCTCCGCAAATCCTGCAATACACTCCAGTATAACTTGGGCTGGAACCACTGGAGCTAGATGAACCGCTCAGTCCGCTCCCTAACTTCTTCAACTGTTTCTTTCGAGCTTTCAGCAAATCTTGCTTTCCACTCATACTGCCTTCATCAAGTCTAAGAGGGAATTGAATCACCTCTAACCTTTCACGTTGTCGAATCAGACTCACCTCAGCTCTCTTTGCCCTACTCAAAGTATCAACAAAATGGTAAGGTCGCTGCATATTTATCAATGCAACTATCTCTGAATTCAATCCTTTGATGAACTGCTCAGCTACAGCTTCATCATTCCCAGCTATCTGAGGAACAAAACGCAGTAAAGTAGAGAATTTAGCAAGATATTCTTCAATATTCAGTTGACCTTGTCTCAAATTCTCAAATTCTGTTTTTTTGTCCTCCCGGTACGAAACTGAGAAAAAACTTCGATAGAATTCAGCTTTGAAAACTTCCCACGTGATCACAGTACCACGTTGTTCTAATATTCCTTTGATCGTAATCCACCAACTTCGGGCAGCCTCTTGTAACTGGTGGAATACCAGTTTAATTCTCTGTTCCTCTGAATAATCAAGTAAATCAAACAATAATTCTATGTCATCTAACCAATTCTGACACTCTTCAGACATCTCAGTACCCTTCAAAATCGGCGGTTGAAATGACTGAAACTGCTTCAACTGTATTTCCATCGGAGTTTCTGATATATCTATCTGTTCAACCGAGGTACCCGCCCCGTTCTGGAATTCTTCGAGGAGGTATATCTGCTTATCAAAACATTAGTAACCAAATACCACAAATTTGTTCCCATCTTTCTCTGATCATCTTACTGCTGATCAAGAATCAAATCTGATTCATACTCAATAATACATAATACCAATTCAAATCAGATAATCAGGTAAACATGTATTTCAAAGCAGTAAAACATAGTGTCATGCTAGCATACGCAATGTCAATCAACATTAAAATAATTCTCATGCTAGCAATCACATGCAAGGAAAGAAAACTCAATCTACCCCGCTCATTCTCTTCTATCTCAGTCTAAAGGATCTATCGCTCTGATACCACCTGTTGTGGGACCCGGACGCTAATCATTTTCTTAATAATCTTTGGGATTTAATTATCAATTCAGATAAACAGGGTCTAAAAATTTTTCTTTTTTAAAATGCAAGTGCGGAACGTAATGAAATTTACTAATATACATCTCAGTATAGAAGTACAATAATGTACAATAATCATGAAACTAGACTAAGGTTCAACTACTAGATTCCAAGTGTTAAAACCATATCTACAATAAGTCCGGAATCACCACTCTAATCTGTCTCCTCGCATCGTCTTCTTGACCCCGATCCTGTCCCACCAGTTGTCATGCACACATACAAACAAGACAACAGCCGGATAACTCCGGTGAGAATAAATCCCAGTATAAATAATGTATACATGCAGTTAACTGAATTAACATAAAAGCATGAATTATATCTTATCACATGTAGCATAATCAAACAACATGTATCAATACCAATCTGTAAATAATATCTGAATCGTAATCTACGAAACATAAATCAATACAACTCTGTAATCAAGTTCTAGTCTCGATATCTAAGACTCGACTCATCTCTCATTCTAATCTAGGGATCCCGGTGAATAAGAACGTAACAAGTCTCCCACCTACTACTACCAGTCGCGGTGGCAGTACGTTCTTATTTCTTGACTTTGGTCTAGCTGTATCGAATAATCTACAATAAGAACAATGTCTGTATCTTAAGCATATCGATACACCAAACGTCCAGTGCCTTGGCGTATCTACCAAGACTAAGCCTAGTCTGACAATGTGCAATGGGTCAGTGACTATACTGTCAAAATCTAACCCCTCTGTCAGTGACTCTCACTCAATAGCTCTCTGCTTTCTACTTCTAATTCAATAGAATAAACATAATCATTAAGACACAAAGGTATAGAAACAATACCATACAAGTATGTGGTTTAGGGAAACTCGAGTTAAATCTAACTCAAGTCGATCTCCCAACTAACATCAATTTATACATTTCTCTTCTCGGTCTGATGAAGACGAAGTCTCGTATTCCAATCTGTCCATACCCAGTCTGGCAATGACAATCGCATAAATACAATATCAGTATATAAATCAATTCAAGACTTGTTCTGATCAATACTCAAATCAGTATATAATCTGATCCATATCTGAACAAGGTACAATCTAATTCATATCAACGATATCATCGAAATCATTACTGAATCTGATCACTCTAAATCAACTGATGTTTCGACGGCATAACAATACGATCTCGATATCCCCGTCAATCTCAACATCACAGATATAATATCAGAATTCATAATCAGTATCAGTACAATTCATAATCTCCATATCTGTACACTTAAGATCAGTAACAACACAACTCTGATATCAAATCCCAATCAATATCTTTCAAAAATCATAACAATTGCATAAACAGTCTATTCTTTAATCTGACTTCAGTTATACAATGCCTACAGTAGCAGAAACACCATATCTGATTCATATTCAATTCTGACAATATCATAAATTCAAATCATGTCTAAACGTAACAAAACTTACGTCCAGTTGTAGCCTGCGTTGATAGGAACTCGGTACTATACTCGAATTCAAAAACAGACGGACGGATTTTGCGTGACGTTCAATTTTCGCACAACAGGAATTGGAGCTTCGGTTTCTCTCCTATTTCATTTCTGAAGAACAATTGCTTGTACCTATATATATATATATATACACGTTCACTCATGTAAGGCAAGTGGCTTGTTGCATGTTCTGCACGTCGCACGCATATGCGCGCACAAGGCCGCGCATATGCGCCGGAAGCCTTATCCGAACTACCGGACTGCTCGCGCATATGCGCGCACATAAGTCGCGCATATGCGCGAGACCTACTGTCTCGTGCCTTCACCATTCGCGCATATGCGCGCCTTCTGCCGCGCATGTGCGCCGAACTCTCTGGACGTTCCGCGCATGTGCGCACATTCCGCCGCGCATGTGCGCGCATGGTTCTGTCTTCCTCGCGCATGTGCGCCCATACATGTCGCGCATGTGCGCGGGGACTCTTCTTGCACAAAATGTCAAATCTTCTTTCGGCTCTCCCGGTCTGATCCGTTTCCTCCATAATCATCTCAATTAATAAATAAATCATTTCAGATTAATCTCGGATTACAGTAATAAAATCTCGGGCCTTACATACCATCAGGTGTGTCTCTCAACGTAAGATCATGAAACTCGTTACAAAACGTACCGTACATTCTAAAAAAATTCTCTTATCGATTCAGCCGCCTAAAATAAGAATAAATAATGTTTGATATTGAGACTAATATCAATGATATAAACGTCATGTTTAATTGGTAGAGGCATGGAGATATCCTGCATTCATACAGATGAATGAACATTTGATGATGCACTGAACAACATTTCCTCGAGCTTTCCAAGTGGTTATCACTTATAGAGTGAAATAATCTGCGGTTATGATTGTACATCATTAGTCATTTGACCCAAGAAAAAGTATAGGCTCTACGTACTAGTATGCACCTTGATCCGTTTACAGATTCCATTTAGGATCATTAGATGGTGAGGTTGAGTGTACTTTCAAAATACATAGAAGCCAATGCATTATAGTTGAACATTCACCGCTCGCTTACGAGTGAAGAATCATATGTAATCTGATGAGTTAATAGTGTAAGGAGTCTTTGGCCAGAGCAAGACATGTGCTTTAGAAAAATGTGTCTTCCTAGTTGCACATACGATGTCACTATTATTACTCAAAGATATATCATATTGTTATCAAATTCATTTGCGATTCTTGATATATCAACGGTTGCAGATTCGATAGGGATATATGAGTTGAAGGGATCGTACTGTTAACATATGTTAACCATAACTTAATGTTTTTGTAGGTAGTGCCAGTGATAACTAGGGGATCATATGGCGATGCTACTAGATACTCTTTTCTTGATCTGATGGATAAAATCAGACTTGAGTTTTGACGTTCTTGATCAAAGAGTTGATAAAAAGAATGTGGCTAATTAGGGTAAGCTCGAATATGAACGATTGTTGTTCTGAATCACATGAAGTTGTTAACACACGGTTAGCTGTATCTATGAATCATTGAGGGTCACAGAAATATTAGATTATGCGTTCCCATTAAGATAGCCAAATTTAAGGAGTTGAATTTGGTGACTATAGTTTGATGGATATCAAATAGATTGCTTATAAAAGAATTTATAAGTTGATTTCATGTAATGGAAGTTGTTGAATTTAGCTTAACTACTAATTAAGTTAGGGGAGTAGAACTGCCTGCTTTGGTGAAGGATGTCACAAAACGACAGCTGCCAAAAATGGATGAGTGGAAGATTTTGTCCTTCGAAGTTTTCATTTTTCATTATATGAACAATATTTCTACCCTAGACACATCAGCATTGTCGATGATGTTATAATGAGTTCACAATTATTTAATTAGTAAATTTAAAAGCTACTAAATTAAATATTAATATCAGTAGTGTTGACTACTAAGTGCAAAATTTTCATGAAACATTCTAGAAAAGTCTAGGAAATATTAGTTACCTGATTCAATTAGGATTCCTGATTTGATCATAAATTAAAACTTATAAGTATTTCATTAAGTGTTATATTAAATAACATAATTTTTATACACAAAATTTTGACCGTCAAAATTTTCTATCATCTCTCTCATCACAAGAAAAATCGACTGCCTCTATATTTTGGAGAAAATATTTCGGCCACCATCCTTCCATTATGTCATCGCACCAACGCCGCCGCACCGCTGGATTTCTATAATTTCAGCGATTCGATCTCGACGCAAATTTCGTTTAAATCTCTAGTGCGATCTATACGAGAAACAAAGTTTATAAACGTGGACCTGATTAGGAGATCACTGAAGAAAGTTCGTAGAAATTTACAAGAAAGAATATATCTACTTGAAACCTAGAATAGTTGGAGCTGGTATTATATACGCAAAGGTAAATTGAATTAAACACCCTATGAATGTTTATTTAAATTATACGACGTCCAAAAACGTTTTGAATGTCAAAAAAAAAATTTTAAACTTCCAATGCTTTTTTGTGGAGAAAATGATACACCAACAGTGGTATCAGAGTCAGTTTACTCTCTAACATATGAGTAGTTGTTTTAATCGTGTTGAGTTAATTTATTTCTAACCGCGTTTGAAATTTCAGAAAATTGAAGCCCTAAAAATGGTTTTTCGAAAAAAAAAATTATTCTGCAGCTACCCAGAACTGCTCTGAGCACCACGCAGGCAGCCTCTACAACTCTGGGCAGCAGCTTTTACCCAGAATTTTTTTTATTAAATATATATATTTTTCGCTGCCAAGAATAATTCCGGGTATCACGCAAACCCGCAAGCACAGCCCGTTTTGGGCAACGCTGCCCAGGGCAGGCAGTACGTTGCCTACCAAGTTTTTATTTAAAAAAAAATTGGGGCAGACAAGGTTGTGCGCAGTGCTGCTAGCGTGGTGTTTCCCAAACTGTTCGGGCATTGGGTAATTGCGTTGCCCAAACTATTCAGGCAACGCTGAAAGGGGCACGGGCAGGGTACCCGAGATTGTCTCGAGCAGCCTGCTCCAGGGGGTATCTTTTTTAGGGCCTCGGGACAATTTTCTGAGTTTTCAAAATTTTGGGTCCAATTTATATTTTATGAAAATTTAATTAAATTAACTTTTGAAAATAAATTTTGAAATTATGGAATTTTTTACAAAATAAATTATTAGAAAAAGATTTTAATTATTTATAGTAAAAGGTGTTTTACAAGAACTTTAATTTTTAATGAATTAATATATGTTAAATAAATGTGTTTATTTAACTTATTAATTTATTTCTAATTATGAAGATTAATTATAAAGTTACAAGATACATGATTTGTTAATAATATTTGATATTATGGATTTAATATAATATTTGATATTATATGGTAAAATGATGATAGCGAGCCATGAAAAATTTTCTAGGTATATGTTCGGATATTTTATATGTTGTATTTTTTTATTATTTGATAATTATTTATTAGTGGGTCTGGTTTATGACACGTTCACACCTCTTAAATTTGTATCTCAATATGTCATGAAAATTTAATTTAAAATTTGATTTAGTGGGAGATCAAGATTTGAAGATGGTGCGCCCAGATCTTCGAGAGTTTTGAAGATCGAAGGCATGTAAAATATTAAAAGCTTCTGTAATATTGCATTTGCATCACCTGCAGCAAATGAGGCTGTTTGGATGAGGAATTTCGTTCAAAAGTGGGTATCATTCCTCAAGGTATTGATCCACTACCGGTCTACTGCGACAACATTGGTGTCGTTGCGCAAGCAAAGGAACCAAGGTCTTATCAGCGATCCAAACATATACCGAGGAAATTCCACATAACCCAGGAGATTGTGGGAAGATGAGATATATCAGTAGAGAGAGTCACATCTAGAGATAACGTTGTTGATCCACGGACGAAGCTCATGTCAGGACCATTGTTTGATAAGCATCGTGAAGCAATGCGTTTGAAATCTATGGGTAGTTGGCTATAGGGTAAGCGGGAGATTATTAGAGTAAGTACTCAGCGAGTCAACTTGCAGCTCTCGATATACCAATGTTTGCATATTGGATCGAGATATATGATTTGAATGGACCGTAATTTACGCTAATCATAACTTAAAGTTCTTGCTAACATTATCAATGATACATAGATGATCATCGGGTGATGCTACTAAATGCTCTTATCTTGATCTAATGAGTGTAATCAGATTTGAGTTTTGACGCTCTTTATCAAAGGGCTTGATGAAAACAATTGGACGCCTAAGCTCGAATATGAACAAATGTTGTTATGAATCACATGAAGTTGTGAACCCACGCGTAGTTGTATCCCTGAGCCATTGAAGGTCACACAAGTATTGGATTTTATGTTTTCATTGAGAAAGTCAAATTCAAGAAGTTGAATTTGAAGACTGTAGTTTCATGAAACATCAAACATATTGCTTATAAAAAAGTTCATAAGTTGATTTCATGTAATGAAAGTTGTGAAATTTAGCTTAACTGATAATTAAATGAGAAGAGTGGAAATGTCTGTTTAGTGAATGAATTCACAAAACTAATAGCTACCAAAAATGGATCAATGAAATATTTTGTCCTTCGAAATTTTCATTTTCCCTTATATGAACGAGATTTATACTCTCGACACATCGGCGTTGTCTGATCGTCGATTAAGGTTATAAATAATTCACACTTATACATTTAGTAAATTTAGAATCTGCTAATTATATAATAATATTAGTAATGGTGACTGTTAAGTGCAAAATTTTCATGAAACATTGTAGAAGAGTCTAGAACAGATTAAATAATTAATTAATTGAGTAATTAAATAAAAATTATTTAATTTCAAACATTGAATATTATATATATATATATATATATATATATATATATAATCAAAAGTTGATAATAAAAATCGATCACCCCTATATTTTGGAGAAAGTATTTCGGCCACCATCCTCCCATCGTGCCGTTGTCCATACGCCACCGCATGGTCGCCAGATTTCTGATATTCCAGCGATCCAATATCGACCTAAAGTTTAATTAGATCTCTAACTAAATGTGTAATGTCAAGTCAGAAGTGTGAAGGAACTACGAGAGACGCTCGAAAAGAAGTACATGGCGGAAGATGCTGGCCTCAAGAAGTTTATAGTGGGAAGGCTTCTGTACTTCAAAATGATAGACTCAAAATCTGTTGTGAGTCAAGTGCAAGAACTTCTAGTAATCTTGCACGAGATTCATGCGGAAGGGATGAGTCTCAACGAGTCTTTTCAGGTTGCCGCTCTAATTGAGAAACTCCCTCTTCTGTGGAAGGAGTTCAAAAACTATTTGAAACACAAAAGAAAATAGATGAGACTCTAAGACTTGATAGTGAGATTGAGGATCGAGGAAAACAATCACAATACTGAAGCAAAGGAAAGTAAGATGGTTGCGAAAGTTAATATTGTGGAATCTCGTAACCAAGGAAAAAGGAGGAAGTTTGATGGGAAATAACAACCACCACCAAAGTATCAAAAGAAATTCAAAGGAAATTGTTACAACCGCGGAAAACCAAACCACATGGCTAAAGATTACAGGAAGCCAAAGAAATATAAAGAGCAAGCGAACATGGTTTAAGAAAGGTCGATACCAATTGATTTTTCTGAACTTAACTCATCTGCAGTTGTTTTTGAAACAAAATTAGTGGACAACTCAAATGATTGGTGGGTTGATACGGTGCTACCCGCCACATATGTTCCGATAAGGAGATGTTCTCCACATACACTTCAGTTTCTGGGAGAAAGCTCTACATGAGAAATTTTGCTACATCGGAGATAGTGGGACTTGAATAGGTTGTCTTGAAGATGACACTGGGGTGGAAATGACCCTTGTTGGTGTACTTCATCTTTAAGATATTAGAAAGAAACTTGTGTCGGGTTCGTTGTTGGTCAAACATGATTTTATGCTTGAATTTCAGTCTAACAAATTTATATTGACCATGAATGGTCCTTTGTAGGGAATGGGTATTTGGATGAGAACCTCTTCAAAATGAATATAATAGTGGTTTTCTGCAAGATTGATGTTGACAATAAAACTAAAACTTCTATTTACTTGATTGAATGTTCTGAGTTATAGCACATTCGTTTAAAACACATAAATTTTAGTACTCTGCGGCATTTAATGACAGCACCAAGGCACGTTGTCAGCTTCCATTATCAGACACCCACAAAGGTGACTCCCCCAGGCTGCTTTACATTTACAAGAGATGGGTCGCCTGCATTTACACAATCTATGGTAGTTAACTCGAATGCTCTTGTTGTTAGCTTCCGTTCGATGTTGATTACATTTTTTCTATTTCCTTAGGCTTTTGGGTGTGATAGCCGATGTTTCGGGATATTTATTCTGGAGAAAAGTTACCCCTATGTTGCGATTGCTAAAAGGATGCAGAAATCTGCCAAGAACTCCATAGCACATCAGTATCTGGTGCTAAAAGGTATCAATCAAGGAGTAGAAAGAACATTGAAGCATTTGCTAAATTAAAGAACTTAGTTTGTATCAAATCGTCACAAGGCAAGTTCCGCTCGCCATTTCTTTGGGTTGTCAAGAAAAATCAGAGCCAAAACTGATTTACTGAATAACTCCACCTAATTCTTTTTCTCCCCACTTCTTTTCATATTGTTTCAAACTTCGATCCATAGATCATAAGTCAACCACTTAAAATTACTGAAACAACATCATGCCACAAATTCGAGTTCTATCTGAAATCTACATATCAACGGATGTATTTTAATTTTTCAAACTGGATTATAAATAGGAAAATCATTCAAGAAAAAGCTGCATGTCTGTATCCTAAATGCGCACTGTAAGATGCTCAAAAAGGAAGTAGACTAAACCCCACTATCGTTAACAACAAAAGCATATTTTTAGGATCCCCGCCTAGTTCCATGCAGTAAATAGTGTTCAGTATCACAAACTGAATAACTCATGGTAGTGCTCCAAACTCCATGAACTTGTGTACCAACACCACTATTCAGATTGGTAATACACATAAGCTAATTTTGTGGAAGACCTAGTGGTCATGCTGGAGCTCAATGGTTGCTAGCACGGCAAACCTAGGGTCATTGCGGAAAAGCTGTGGGAACAACCAAGAGCTCTTTGAAAGGATTTTGAGAAGAGAAGTCAGAAACTATTTAATTGAGTGAGCATGGAAACTAGCTCATCACTTGAGGGTCGATCAGCAGGCATTTCTGATAGGCATACAACAGCAATTCTGACCGCCATTAACATCTCACCTTCTTCCATCTCTTCCCCCAAAATGCTCTTGTCTAGTGCTTCTCTAGCCTCACCTACTTGCTGCAAATGCCGAAGCCACTGCCCCACACTTCCTCCGTTGCCGGCTTCCCCAAAGAATGGATCCAATGGGTCCCTACCCGTTAATAGAACACCCAAAATAACCCCAAAGCTAAAGACATCGCTCTTATCTGTATACCTGGAACAGTAAATAAAATATTTAACGGCTAGCATTTAAATATGTCAAAATATGAGGTGCAGCTGCATAGAGAGATTTATTTTCTTCTTTTGGGAACTAAATTTTACCAGAAATAAAATGGGAATGTAAGTGGAGTACTTCAATTAATAAATTGTTCTAACAAGTCGTATCTCAGACAATAAGGGAATACTAGCTTTACACTACCAATCGACAAAAAAATTTAGTCTATTTGCGTTTAGCATTCCTAAGCCTACAGCAATTTCAGTTGTCTTCAGAAGTTTTACGCCATAACGTTGCAAGGGATACGGCAAAAATGGAAACAGAAACATTTTTTTTTGGTCATAAAGCCTTCAAGGTTCCTGTTGTCAAGCATCTGCGAGCAACATAGGAAACTTCAAGTAGGAATGCAAGATGATACTACCGTTAATGGGTAAGGCTACCAAAATCCGATAAACTTGACCTTAATAGGTAATCTACCCATGTGGTAGCAGCTACCCTTCCAGGCTGAGACTGATACTATATAAGTAACATAGACATAAATGAGCCCACAACTTTATTCTATATCTAGTTACAATGGATGCTCAAGTTGCATTAAAAAAAATAAAAGAGCCAATATCGCAGGCTCATGAAAACTTCATACCTGCAACTTTGAATGCATTCTGGTGCATTGTAGCCTGATGCTGCTCTATAAAAATTAGGAATTACAGTGGCCAACCCACAATCTGCCAACCTCGGCTTAAACTCCGCATCAAGGATTACATTAGACGGTTTCAAATTGTAGTGCAATCTTTTAGGATCGCAAGTAAAATGAAGATAATGCAGCCCTTTAACAATTCCAACAGCAATACGAAGACGGGTTTCCCACTTAAGTTGCAACCGATTCTCCCCTACTCTTTTGTGACATCTGCAAGACTTCCGGTTGGCACATAATCATAAACCAATGAATACCCACTTGATTCACGGACATAAGCTCTCAAACTCATCAAATTCCTATGTCTTAGGCAAGAAAGAGCTTTTAGTTCTTGCTGTATCTTTTTCTTCGTTGCCTTGCTCTGAACCTCAGGAGAACAATCGTCAAAGAACTCGAGTCTCTTGACAGCAACAGTGAGGCCATTATCAAGGACAGCCTTGTAATACATTCCATTGGGGCTTGACCCCAGTAATTCGGGTTCGTTAGAGAGAGCTGATTTTAGTGTCTTGGAAGGAATTCGGAGAGAAAACACAACGGGGTCTTTAATAATTGGGGTCCTGTTAATATATTTGATGAAGCACCTGACTAGCAAGGCGAAGAGAAAAGCACATACCAGTCCTGTTATGATGCCAAACAAAATGCTCAAAGAAATCCTCTGAAACTCATTCTTGAAGTTTTGCACATGAAATTGTAGTGGAGGTCGACTCATCCTACTTGAGCATTGTGCAGAGATGATATTCAGGTAGAAAATAAACAGGACGACCATAGATAAGACTTCAAAGCCGCAAATACCAGGTATATGTCTCTTCTTGTCCATATAATAGTATAACATCAAGATATACAGAGGGCACAACCTCAAGGAACAAACACCTCCGTCTCGTACCAAAACTTTCAGATATCTTTGGAGCTGAAGCTAGGGTATAATTACTATTGACGAAAAACTAGAGTACAGTTGAGCTCAAGCGTCTTGAGATGGATTTAAACCACACCACATTTCCCCAAGGAAATATTAAGCCTCCACATTGTTGAAGAAGGATAGCATTTTTAACATTTCCTGTAGTGATCTTCAAGCCCCAAAATGGGTAAAGATTGAAACTTTATCAATCCGGAAACTGCAGAAAAACCAACTTCCAAAACTTGAAAATAAAGAACGGTGTGAGAATCAGGTGATGGGATTTTGCGAGGTATTGAGCGATTTATGGAAATGGAACCATAATAGCCAACTCTCTAACAAGAGTGTCGTTTCGCCTAGCTTTCTTGTCCAGGTGATATTTTCATAGTGGAAAAGGAACCAGATACGCTCTTTTGCTCGAGTTTCTCGCACGGTGTAACCGGACTTAAAATTTAAAAAACAAAATACAAAAGAAAGAAAGAATATAATTTGCGACACAGGAACCAAATTCAGTGTTTTTTAGGCTCTCGGTTGTTTTTTTCACTATCAAAATGAATACCATGGAACATTCAAATATTTTTTTACCGAGGAGGAAATAATCTCTTCGACTATTTTGAATATTTTCAGTGCAGAGATCTTAGTAATTCATTGAAGAGACCGGGAGTGGGTGGGGCCCATGAGTGTCGAACATTGACGGCCATTAATTAGTCGAAGAATGATTTGGAACCGTTGATTTGTCGACTCTTCGGGTATGGTTATAGTGGGTTTATCAAAATATGTGGAAATAAGAATACATCGGCTTTAAGGAAAGCAAACGAATTTGTAATCACATCACTTTCAATAGGAGCGTGATTATTATCATGATGATAGGATACATTCGCATCGCATGCGTCTCTACTTAATTGTTTTGGCTTTTGGGCAACTTGTACTGCCTTTTCCCGCAAAGCTGTTGGATGTTGAAATTTTTTCTTCGGGGGCAACTTGAGCACGGCCCGTTAATGGAATAAATATATCATATGATAAGATGAGAAATAATCTAAATGACAAACAGCGTTTCCATCTTTATCTTTAAAATTCCAGAGGATATTCTTATTGCACGTGATCGTTCAGTAATTCCAACAAAAAAAATGTGGTTCCACTCAAATTACAAATTCACCACACCAAAAGCTTCACAGCTGACAGCCGTGCGGACTAAACAAAAATAAAACCATGCACAATACAAAAACACACGCACACAATGGCTCACAATTACAAATAACAATTAACTATCGTTTAATTACATTACATGTTCACACACTAAATGCTTCCTTCCACTCATTCTCTTCTCTCGCGCGACTACATATATAACAAAAAATTGCCACTTCTCCATTCTAAATTCAAAACCAACCAGCAGCCTCATATCCCCAGTTCGCAGTCTCCCACTTTACGTTAATAATTCCTTTAGCCAGGATAGATAATTACAACTACAACGCATTCCTAACATCCCAATCACTAACCTACCCACATAAATTAAACGATATTCACTCTCTTTTCAATTCATCCTCCATGCAAATCAGAGTAAAGCCAGCACCTCACTGTCCTCGGTCTTTGATTCCACCGCAAGCTGAAGTGGGGTTTTACCTTGGTCATCCACAGCTTGATGATCGGCTCCTCTCAGGTTAATGCAGAGTTATTATGCAACCATACAGTTGATAACTACATAATACTACCAACAATTTTACAAGCTCACACTCCTGATCCAATTGATTCAGAACAAACATTTTCATTTTTTGTCTGTGACAGTTGTAGAAATTGATGGATCAATTACGTGAGACTGAGTTTAGCAAATATGTACATACCTTGTTAGAAGAAGCTTCACCAACGAACTTTTGCCTCTAATGATACAACGATGGAGGGGAGTCTGACCCCTTGAATCAACAGCATTTATGTTTGCACCATACTGCAATAGAAGCTCTATCATTCCAATATCTGCAGTTTCGCAAGCAAGGTGGAGCAAATACCAACCGTCCGCATCCTCCATACTTGCTATATTTATTGAGCCTGAAAACTTTTGCTACAGCTCAGGATCCAAGCAGCACGAGTAGGGGTCGAGGGCAGATTGTTCTTGCATCATCATAACTTTGGCTAGGGTAAGAGAAAAGTTGCAAGTTACTTGCTCGATGAAAGCATTTAGATCGGGTTCAGAGTTGACAATGAGCCAATACACGGCTTTCTTGTCGTTGGCACGAACAGCATCCCACATTTGCTGTGCCACTGGATGATTTTGCTTGGGCTTCTGGACAAAAACCTTCTCCGCATACTGCAAAAAGGAAATAAAATATCTGTATGCTCAAGTCAAGAATCAGATCTGATAAGTCACACAAAAACAGATGCTAGGGAGGAAGCCAATCTTGATAATTTTCTTATACATTTTCCATTTATTATTTACTCAAACTCATGTTTCTTGAGATATATGTGTGAGAAATTTGATGCTTCAAGCCCATTTTGCTAATAGAGTCACTAAACCTGTGATAAATTCTTAACCATCTAATGCAGAGTAGAACTGTGTAGATCACCAGGAGACAGGAATCTGCATACATTGTCTAAAAGCAAGGTAACATAAGGGTGTTGATTCCTTGGGTTCCATTAATATATATATGATAAAAAAACACAATTGAGGTCTACAAATTATTTCATACAAATTTGTATGGAGCTTTCTGCCTATAAGGTAAAGAAAAACTGCAGGATGAGAATCAAGGTATTGTAAGAAGCTTACCTTGGCGTGAATAAATTTTTCTTTCGTACAAATTGAATCTGCAGAATTGGGCTTGTTGAAGTATTAAGAAATGAATCAATTCTTAACTTATGCAAGAATTATATTCAGAAACAATTACAATGAGCACATATATACTATATTCAGCAATGGACAAGCTTTACCTTGTCGAGCCAAGATCAACCTGGAATACACCCTTTGACTGCAGTAATTCCTCCCACACTGAGTTTGCAAAGGTGTTGCCCAGAGATTGAAATAGATTTATAACTGATGGTTCCCAAACTTTGACATCAAGAGTCAGCGATCTAACCTACGTGGAATGCCACTATATTGATCACAATATCCCAGGTATCCAAATCAAGATAAAACATTGTGCAAGTAAGAAACAATTCACAACATCGCCATCATCAAACATAAAATAAAACAGTGAACTAATACAACCTCTCTTTATTCCCATTTTACAATCCCGCGAAGCGGGTGCATACTTCTAAATTGCAATAAGATAGGTGATGGAAAACCAGGAGGCTAGGACATATACATACAACCCCGAGATACTTTTCAGATACAACAACTCATCGGTCTTTCAACCATTTCAAGTGAATAAAGAGTCATTCATAGAATCTCTTCAGCCACGTGTATGCACCGCTGGCATGGCCTTTCACCATTGAAAAAAGCGTTGAAGATGATTAATGCACAAGACCCTGGTGAAGATCATAATATAGTATATATAGAGATCAACCATTTCCTATACCTTAGATATATGTACTCCAAGATTTCGGTGGACACCAGAGCATTCAATGCAGACGAGAACACCTAGATTCAAGGATGCCCAATCTGGATCAGGAGAACCACAATCAGCACATTTATCATTACCACACACTTTCCGCAATGCATCAATTGGCTTCTCAAATTTTAAACTGGCTCTGTGCTGGTGTGAACTTCTCAAAGGGCGGTCTGTTTGAACAGAAGCAAACCTATCTGATGTGTAATCTTCAACTGCTCCATGATCAAAGTCGGCACTTTCGAATGAGCTACTCTCGCTGGTGGATCGATGATGACCACTGCCCATTGGACTATCAGCCAAACACTGGAACATCAATAACCAAATTCCATTAATTATATTAAAAAAAATTACCAACAGCTCAGTGAAAAAACATTACATACCCTCTCAGGAGCCTGAGAACTTAGTAATGATGCAATCACCCCCGTAATTTTCTCAATCCAATCCATTTGATCCAGGGAACTCTCTGCCTGCACTGACAAGTTACCATGCAGACAATTAACCATCAAGAGGATGTTTCCCAAAACTGCTTTAACAGAAAATAAAGTAATAAACACATCGAAAAGTCAAGAGGTCATTCTTTAAGGAATGATAACAGACCTGCAAAGTGTAGTTCTTTGTTGGAGATATAATTCGAAAGCAAAACCTTAAATCTGATTGTTCAGCATCGACTTTGATTGTTGATGTCAACAGATTCACAGTGTGATGTGACACGGATTTCTCATCATGTACCCCACCATGATAATGAGAAGATAACCAACGACTGAGTAATCCAGAACCCAATTCAGAACTATTCCTTTGATTCGCAAGTTGAGTACCAGACCCCTGCTATGGAATGATAATTTAAATGGGGATAAAAAAGAGAACTAGAATTTTTTTTATCAAAATCCCATTGAATTCTGATATGAAGTTTGAATATCTACTCACAGAGGGTTTGCTATTTTGTTTGCGATAGTAGTACAGCATTCCTCTGCTATCGAGAACAAAGAACCTTCTTTTCCAATCACCTCTCAGGCTTGAGGAACATTTTGAGAGATAACCTTGTCTAATTGTTTGAACCTGAAACTGTAAGCTTCAGACTAGTATTCAACTCAAAATAAAACAAAATACTAGAGATAACAAGTACAGTATGATAATTCGGAAACAATTGTAAATGTCAATACTTTTCGATCTTTCCTTTTGCAGCAGTTTGCACGACGGCCTTTATCATCTTATGTGAACTCTTTCCAATGGCTTGTATTCCATCTCCATTTGGAGATCCATTGGACCCATTTGAAGACCACCTGCTCTCTCTATCAATCTATCTTTTATACTCTTGCATCCTCTCCTTAAGAGCTGCCTGCTCATAATTAGATCTCTCCCTTGATTGCTTCGCAAAAGTCGATACCTGCACAATATAAGCATCATAAATTCAAGAGTTCCCATCTGGAATTATTTTTTTCCTGTGCGGGCTGCAGCAACTGATTTAGGAAATTGTATCCCCTCAAAATTCTGTTAACCCGTGGAAGGTAAAGATATTGTAACGCCCCGAAAATTTAAAGGTCCACGCGAACCACATGCATACAAATTATTAAATTCTTTTGTATTTTAATTAATTGTTTTAATTGCATAAACCAATTATTTTGTGCATATTTACATGTTTAAATTATATTTTCTACATGGTTGCAATAAAACTGTATTTTTAAAAGGTTATTCGAGTTGTGATCGAGGAACGGAGACCGAGGGCTGAATAAAATTGGAAAATATTTTATTGGTTAATTGTTTTTAATTATTTAAAATATGCGTGATGTTTTTTTTTTAACATTTTTGAAAATATGGGATTTTGAGGTGATTTTATACGCCGGGACGTAATTTTTATCGGTGTTGGATTTTCAACAAAAATACAAACGTTTTGACAACCCGGCTAATATTTAAACAAAACTATTATAATATTTTAATTAATTCCTAATCAAGCACTAATGGGCCTAAACTTTGCTTATTAGGCCTAAGCCTTAATTGGTGAGTTAATTAGTGTATAAATATATGAAACCCTCTCCACACCATCACACGTACACGCCGCTTTTTCCGAAATTTCACACCAAAAACACTCATCAAGATACACGACACACACACACCACAATTTGAAAGGGGAGTTCGAAGGTTTCAAGAGAGTTTCAAGCCAAGGTCGTTCGTCGCCGTTCTTCGCAATCGTCAACGTAAAATCGTGCGTTTAAAACGCAAAGGCACGCCATATTTCTTTCCTTCAAACATCAATCACATCATAATATTTATTGGAACATGTTTTGAAATAAAACAAGGCACACAACTTGATATTTTCGTAACTATGCATATATCTGTTCTAAACTCTTGATTTTTCATCCAAAAACATGTTTGTTATGTTGTCAAAGGGGCTGCCATGATTAGGAATTGTTAGGGGATGTTTTTATACGTTTTAAAGGGTCCTAGACACACACAAAACGCTGCAAACGAAATAGAACACAAGCTGGAACCACCTTACTGTCATGGCTTTTGAGGGGCACGGTTTAAGGGCTAGGGTGGCTGGGCTTGGCTTCGGCTGGGACCAGGAACTAGCTAGGGGCGTGGATGAGTCAAGGGAAGAGTCCTAGCCATGCTAGGACTCGAGGCAAGAGGCTGGGGAGGAGTCCTAGCAAGCTAGGACTCTACCCGAGAGTTACAGCAAGATGGAGCGCAGGTTTCAGTAGGTTATGCAAGGGGGAAAGGCTCGGCCTGAGGGCTTGGGCTGGGCTAGGTTAGATTCTTAGGGTCCTAGAAGGGTGCTAGACGGGATGGTTCAGGACCTGGTTGGGTTGGCTAGGTCCTAGCAACAGAAACAAGAGTCCTTGTCAAAGTGGGTTTCTCGGCCAGTTCAGGTTGCTGGGAAGTTTGGCTGCGGTTTTCAACTGGGGCTCGAGTCCTAAGGGTTCTAAGGGTCCAGGAGGGTGCCTAGAGGGTCTGCTCATGAGTTGGTGCAGGGTGGCTCGATGGGGCTCTAGCCAAGCACAGAAAACGTGAGGGAGAAGCTCTTGGCAGCAAGTTAGGCGTGAAGTCGCTGTCAAGGTTCATGGGCTTCGCTGCTTGGGTTTCAGGACTTGGGTTGGTCTGGGCTTGGTCTAGGCGTGGTCCAGGGAAGGTTAGGGTCATGAGGGGTCACGTGGTTAAGGGCTGGAAGGGGTCCTAGTCTGGATAGGAGTCCTAAGGTCCCTAGGATACACATGCAGAATATTGGGTCGACTTTCAGGAGGTTTTGAGTGGGCCAGGGCTGGTTTTTCGGGCTGGACTTGGTCAGTAGGGTCCCTAGATGGGTTGGCTCGGGTTTGGCTCAAGGTGGTTTGAGCGTGGCTCGAGTAAATTGAGAGATGGCTCGGTGGGTTCGTTGGTGTGTCAAAAACGAGATTTAAGACCTAAAAATGAATCCATGGGTCCACGGGGGTGGCTCGTGACTTGGAATGGTATAATAAATAATAAAAATGCTATGTTTAAAGTTTGGGTTCAAAATAACGAGTTTTGGATTTATCCGGGATTTTATCGCCGCATGAAACGCCAATTAAAGAATTAATCGAAACGCCTAGTTTTAAGCTTTATAAAATTATGGAAAATTATGTTTAAGCTCAAATAATTAATAAAAGTCTAAGTTTTGAATTTGGGAATTTTATATCAAGGTTTGGTTTAATTCGGGATTAAAACGCAGTAATACGTCTTATTTAAAGATTAATTTAAAAGTCTTCGATTTAAGCTAAATAAAAATATGAGAAAATTCATGTAGGTTTAAATAATTATTCGGGACATGTTAGAGTCAATGAAATTAATAAAAAGTCAAAAACGTGAAATTTTACGTCTAGGGGTAAAGCGGTCTTTTTACACCTAGAAATTAGTAAACGTCATGGCAGTGTCCTAAATTCTAGTTTATATGCTAATATGATTATGTTCAATGATTTTGGATGTTTATGGATTTTATATGTTAAATCATGATTTTTAAATATTCATAAATTATTAAGTTTTAAATTGGACATTTAAAAGATATGTTGCATGCTTGGTTTCAAAATAAAATTATATATTTTTATTAAGTGATAGAAATACGAAATGTTGAAGGACGTGAAGGGATTGTGACTACTACATGGAGATGTCGTGAGGGTTATGGTCCCAGTGGGAGCCCGAATACGAATACGATGATATGATTGGAGATGTCGTGAGGGGAGAAGGCCCAGAGGGAGCCCATTTATGGGAAAAGGCCCCAGAGGGAACCCCGACGATCGTATTTCCAATGACATGATATGTTAATACGTAAGGCCAGGGCCCAGTTGACCGATGAGAGTGTTGCTGGTGTCCCCCACCGCCCAGTACTGTGGTTACATGTAGATGGATCCATCGCCCAATACGATTAAGAATACGAGTCACAATCACGATCTGAATTCAACAAACACGAACATGAATATGAATATGAATATGATGATATGAATATGTTGACATGAATATGGATACGAATATGAATATGTTTATGTTTATATGAAAAGGTCTATGAAAATGTTTATGCATAAGATTATGAAAATGTTTTTATTTAAGGTTTTATGCATCATGAAAATGTTTACGAAAATGTTATGTTTTAAGTTTATGCATCTTCATTAAAAGGTTATTTTAAGTACAAGTATTTTTCACTGTTATATGTGATCTGTATACGTATTATTTGTTATCAAAGATATGACGTGTTGAGTCTTTAGACTCACTAGGTGTGATTGATGCAGGTGATTATGATAATAATGTTTATGGAGGTCTTGATGGTTGACTTTGCTGGACTGAAGGTGCACATAACCCAAGG
Source organism: Primulina tabacum (assembly GCF_025594145.1). NCBI lineage: Eukaryota > Viridiplantae > Streptophyta > Magnoliopsida > Lamiales > Gesneriaceae > Primulina > Primulina tabacum. The sequence goes on from NC_134558.1 coordinate 41,803,736, forward strand.
ACCGACGCTAGTTTTCCGCACTAGTTATGATTTATGATTTTAAGTGATGTTAAAGATATTTGTTTTTACGACAATTTATTTATGAGTGGTTTTTGAAAGATTATAGTATGAGTTATACTTTTCAAATGTTATTTTTAGATTTGGTAAAGTAGTTGGTTGTTTTACTTTTAAAATGGTTCCAAATATTTATGATTCGGCCGAATGCTATGTGAGGTTTTAAAAAAAAAAAAATTTCTAGTACTTTTTAAGAAAAGGAATAGCAGGCGTCTCAGATATCTTGCTCCAAATTCAGAAGATGAATAAAACATGAAGATAGTGAGAAAACTAATCTGTTATTTTTTTCTTAACCAACGAAAAGAAAAAGCATAGGAAAAGGACAAACCCGGTTAATATAGGGTTCCATTTGATGCAACAGCTCATAACCCTACATGGAATCAAAGATGAAGGGATTTTAAATAAAAAACTATTACACAACCATTATACGGTTTCTCCACTTAGGTACCTCTTTGAAATAACGAAGGTGAGCAGCCATTGTTTCACTAACTGTTTCCAAAAACTGAAATCTTTGTTTTGCATCAACGGTTGAAAGAGCAGTTACCTGGATGGTTAACATTCAGAAAAAGGATTTGTGATGATGCATCGATGAAATTTAATTTGTGCTCACGAGATCTAATGAATATAAAGATGATATTATCACACACCAGATTAAATCGAGCCTGCTCAAAATTGGACCGAGCATGGTGAAGCTCCTGGACGCGTTTCAGACAAAATAGTTATGTGGCAGATATTTACTTATATGGACTACATAATTTGACTTTTTGCTTCAAATTTTATATATTACCTCCGCCAGAAGAGTTGCTACGTCACTCCTTGTGCCTTTCCTCAATGACAAAAACTTTTCGCGAGCCCGTAGCAACAAACTAGCTGATAGTTATCAGTTACATATCTAGGGAAAGCATATCAGAAATTCACACTAATCACATTTTGCCTGCTAAAGAAGCCATACGGCTCCAAGAAACTCCCTCTGGTTTTGAGTCTGAAAACCACTTCACAACCCCAGAATTATATTATTTTAGACAAACAGATTTGTCTTTTGGTTAACTCATCTACACCCATTTTAGCTCGCTAAGCTATCCTTGTCAGGCATATTTGACATGTATCACTGACAACAATTATAGAATTTAAACCACCCACCACACCCAGTCACCCCCTGACAAACCCATCAAGTTGACTGAAGAAATGCTTCATAAAGCTAAATACAAGTATCATACTGGAGGTTTATACCAGAATATAATCTGGTCATAAAGAAGACTGGCCTTGTCGAAGCGCTTTCATGCCTCCTGCATAATAAACTTCATCAGTTAATAAATTAAAAGAAATATCTTAGTTAAAAAAAAATAGGTTAAAAAATCGCGAAGTGGGCATGTAGAATGCAGATGAAATATCATTAAACCAGTTCTTGGCGAAAAACCATATCATATTTTAAACTTTATATACCATGGAGAAAGAGTTCCCCAGAAGCGACTAAAAACTTATGAATGGCCAAAATATAATAATGGACAAGGAAAAGAAAACAACATCATAGTCATGTATAGAAGTAAACCAAAGCCATCACATTGAGGAAATAACATGTTTTCCCATGAGGATCTATTGCTTTCAAATTATAAAAAAGTGGCAGGTGAAATTGAAACAGAGAGATGGAGAATCGGTGAAAAAGCACCGTATTTCTTATTCCTCAAATGATTAGGTTACAAAGATTAAATAAAGATATAAAGTGATAAGATAATCTAATCCTAGGAATTAAAATACGATGATATAACAACTAATTAAAGATAAGATAATAGATAAGATAAGAAGTTTCAACACTTCCCCTCAAGGTGGGTCGTATAGATTTATCATTCCCAGCTTGGAACACAATTCAGCAAATGTTGGGCGGAACATAGCCTTTTTCAGTATGTCAGCCAGCTGAAGTTGAGAAGGAATGTAGGTGACAGTAATAACCCCATCTTCAATCTTCTCACTAATGAAGTGACGGTCTACCTCAACATGTTTCGTCCTATCAAGGTGTACAAGATTCTTTGATATGCTGATGGCTGCTTGATTGTCACACAACACTTCAACTGGGGAATTTTCTTCCACTTTTAACTCAATTAACAATTTTCTGAGCCACATCCCCTCACATATCCCATGGGCCAATGCCCAAAATTCAGCTTCAGCACTACTGCGGGCAACGACAGGTTGCTTCTTACTTCTCCACGTCACTAGGTTTCCCCATACAAATGTACAATATCCTGATGTCGAACATCGGTCTGTAGGGGATCCAGTCCAATCAGCATCACTGTATACCTTAGTTCTTCGGTATGTAGTCTTCCTAAATAGGATTCCTTTACCAGTATACCCTTTGAGGTACCTCAACACTCGATATGTAGCAGCCATATGTTCTTCGGTCGGGTTGTTCATGAATTGACTGAGAACACTTACCACAAATCCAATATCTGGTCGTTTATGTGCCAGATATATTAATTTTCCCACTAGTCTTTGATATGATATCTTCCCTTGTCTACTAAGAGATAGTCCTTTTTTCACCAATTTTGATATTCGGATCCATCGGAGGGTCAGTAGGTTTACACCCTAACATTCATGTTTCTTTCAGAAGATCAGTAACATATTTACGTTGAAAAATAAATATGCCACCAGAAGATCTCGCTACTTCCATTCCCAGAAAGTATTTTAGATGTCCGAGGTCTTTTATCTCAAATTCCCTGCTGAGGAGGAGTTTCACATGATTGATTTCTTCTTTATGATTCCCTGTGAGTACAATATCATCCATGTAAACAATAAGAATTGCATTTTTTCCTTCCCCAGAGTGTTTCACAAATAAGGTGCGGTCGGTCTGACATTGAGAGTAGCCATCGTTCTTTAACACTTTCATGAATCGATAAAACCAAGCTCTAGGAGATTGTTCAAGTCCATACAGGGACTTCCGCAACCTGCACACCTTGTTTACTTGTATTTGAGATTCAAAGCCAGGATGGATTTTCATGAAGACTTCTTCCACAAGATCACCATTAAGAAATGCATTTTTGACATCAAGTTGGTACAATGGCCAGTCAAAGTTAGCAGCGAGTGATAGGAGAACTCAGACAGTGTTGAGTCAAGCAACAGGAGCAAAGGTTTCTTGGTAGTCAATGTCGTATGACTGAGAGTATCCCTTGGCTACAAGTCTTGCTTTTAGTTGTACTATACTCCCATCAGACTTATGTTTGACTGTGAAAATCCACTTGCACCCGACCGGTTTCTTAGCTGATGGAAGATCAGTGATGTTCCATGTGTTATTCTTTTCCAATGTCTTTATTTCATCGAAGACAGCAATTTTCCATTTTGGATCATTTAAGGCATCTTCTATAGTGGATGGAATCTGGACCTGATCTAGATTGGAAAGAAAGGCACAATGCATAGGTGAAAACCATTTAAATGAGACGAAGTTGCCTATGGGGTGTTGTGTGCATGATCGAGTTCCTTTTCGTAGTGCAATAGGTCTTTCATCAAGGTTATCAATAAGCTCACTGTTGTTAATCACATGAGTATCAGTAATGGTTAATTCTTGTGAGTGTGTAACTGGATTTATCCTTGGGGAGATGTCATTAGCAGCCTGAATTTGTGAGGGCATTTGTATAGTCTATTGATGATGATGGTTTCTACGAGAACATGTATGAATTGGCTCATGGAGGTTAAGTTTTCTATGAACCGGAGGTGAGTCTAGTGGCGTAGTAATAGATGTAAGAGGCTCGATATAAGGGATGGACGAGATTGTGGGGATGGATGAGATTGTGGATTCCCAACTGCTCGGTTCATTGATGGTTGACTCTCCCTGAATGGAAAGCCTGGGTAGAATGGCTGAGATTCAAAGAACGTGACATCCATCGAAGTGTAGTATTTTTTCGTGACGGGTGAATAACATTTGTACCCTTTCTGGCGTGGAGAATAGCCGAGAAAGGTACACTTGACAGCACGGGGTTCAAGTTTATTACGGTGATGTGAGTGTATGTGGACAAAGGACGAACAACCAAACACCTTAAGAGGAATATCATGAATTAAATGAGGATAAGGATAAGTTTCTAGGAGGGTCTAGATGGGAGTTTTAAATTGCAGTATCCTCGAGGGCATTCTATTTATCAGGTAAGTGGCCGTTAGTATTGCACCACCCCAATGATAACGAGGAACATTTGAGGTAAAGAGTAATGCACGAGCAACCTCAAGAAGATGGCGATTTTTGCGCTCAGAGACTCCGTTTTGTTGTGGGGTATTCACACATGAGCTTTGGTGAATAATCCTATGTGATTGCAGATAACTCCCCAATACAGAGTTGAAATAACCACGGGCCCTATCTGTAATGCCCGAGAATTTACATCGTGTTAATTTACGATTATTGAGTCTGAGTTGATATGATTATGAAGGAAACCTCCGAGATTTGATTTATATAGCTTGTGGTATCATATGATTAGCAAGGGAGGTGCGAGACCAGAACTTTGGGCGCACTACTCGGCGCACATGCACGACCTGTGCGAGAAGAAAGATGCGCGGACAGAATATTGCGCGCATATGCGCAACTTGAGGGCGCACATATGCGCGAGATGGCCAGTAACCAAATATGAATTCCAGAGGACATCGCGCACATGCGCGGGATGAAGTCGCGCATATGCGCGAGCTGCCGAGAGGCTTATCGCGGAGACCAGTAGGTCTCGCGCATATGCGCCAGTTGAGGTCGCGCATATGCGCGAGACGTGCAGCACAAGAGAGATGCCACATGGCCGAGACATGCATGATATATCTATATATATATATATACATATATATATATATAAAATTGTCATTTGTCTTCAGAATCAATCGCGCACGAGACGTGCAGCACAAGAGAGATGCCACATGGCCGAGACATGCATGGTATATATATATATATATATAGATATATATATAAAAAAAATTGTCATTTGCCTTCAGAATCAACCGCAAGAAACGAGAGAAGGTACGGAGAAAAGTTGTTGAAAATCCTTACGCCTTTTGTGAAAGATCTGTCCGTCTGATTTTGAATCTGACTTCAGTACTGTGTTCCTATCGACGCAGGCTACAACTGGACGTAAGTTTTGTTAAGTTTTGATATGTTCGGACACAAACAAGACTGAATGAAGACAAATATCCCTAGTTAATTGAATGGAGCCACAACCACTCACGGTGGAAAGAGAACCATTGGCTATTCGTACTGTGTTAAGGACGTTGCACTGCTGAAAATTATGAAAGTAGTTGAGGCACCGTCATATGGTTGGATGCGGCCGAGTCGATATTATATGATGACAGATCATGCTGTGAAGATGTAAATGAGGCAATACCTGAATGAGCCATTGAGCCACATTACCTGTGCTGCTGAGAGACGGAGTGGGTGTGACAAGAGGCCATCCAAACAACTTCTGGAGAGCATCAAGTTGCTCTTTCGTGAAGGGTTGCTGCTCTGAAGTTGGAGGATCAACAACAGCTGTGTTTGCACGTCGCTATCTCGCTGGTTTCCATCGGCAGGTTTCCCATGAATTTCCAGCATGTATCCAGTGTATGTGTAGATTTGCGACATTTGGGACACCATGGACAGCTTTGCTTGAATTGGCCAGTGCCGGGTAAGTTTGGAATCATACGCATACCACCAGTAGAGTCATCACTTGGTGAAGGGAAGCGATGTTGGGCAGCCAAGGCGGATGTGTCAACAGAGGACGGAATTTCTGCCGTTGTCAACATAATCTTTCGACGGCTCTCTTCATGACGAACAACAGAAAAAACACCTCGAAGGCTCGGTAAAGGTTTAGTGCCCAGAATTCTCCACCGTACGTCGTCGAGTGATGGGTTGAGGCCAGACAAGAATCTGAATATCCGTCGGTGCTCGACAATACCACGAAATCGGTCACCATCTGGTGGACACTCCTACTCATATACTTCGAAGAGATCTAACTGCTGCCACAGCCGGATAAGAGTGTTAAAGAAATCGGTGAGCGAAGACTCTCCTTGGCGGAGATCTTGCAACCGGCATTCAATTGCAAATAATTCGGAGGTGTTATCCTTGCTGGAGTATGTATCTCTTGCAGCATCCCAAATATCCTTGGCACTGCGATAGAGGAGGAGATTTTCTCCTATCTCGGTTGTCATGGAATTTGTTAACCAGGACATAACCATGCAATTCTCTGAATTCCAAGTCCGAAATTTCGGATCCTCAGACGTTGGACATAGCGCGTCGTCGGACAAGAAGCTATCTTTCCCACGGCCACAGATAAAGAGCCTGACAGATTGTGACCACTGTAAATAATTCTTGCCGTTCAATCGATGACAAGTGATTGGTACCGACGAGAAATCAGTTGCCGAGGTTGGACTCTGGAGGCAGGGATATTTTAGGTGTTGCCATGCCGTGTTTGGTCATGTATATCCCTGGAGCTCTGATACCATGAAATTGAAACAGAGAGATGGAGAATCGGTGAAAAAGCACCTTATTTCTTATTCCTCGAATGATTAGGTTACAAGAATTAAATAAAGAAATAAAGCGATAAGATAATCTAATCCTAGGAATTAAAATACAAAGATATAACAACTAATTAAAGATAAGATAATAGATAAGATCAAATAAGCAGTTTCAACAGCATGTAATTTTTTTAGCACAAATAGCAATAAAGAGTGAGTACAAATAATTTAAGAGATGCCTCATAACAACACGAGACAAAATACTATAGTTCAATCATTAGGGATGGACAGATAACAGAAGAACATTATTGCTTAACTAACAATAATTTCAATCTTCTACGTATAACAACTGAGATTTCCTTATTAACGACATTACATAAATATAAACTGCAAAACAGAATTAATTAACTTGCATGAAATATTGAGGAACTTATATAGCCACAAATATAATCTATGAGCTATTTTTCACATCAAACAGCATGAATTAAAAATTGTACCTTGACATCTTGTAAATCTAAGTTCACAAACTGCAGCAATCTTTCATTCAGTATGTGCTCAACTTGAAAGGATCAAAACGCAACCAGACAAATGGGAATGCATGATATCTTAGTTACTCATTTCTTTACACTAAGTCACCTTACTAATTTGAGATGGGCATTAATCTAGAGAAATGGGATGAGTACCAACAAACATATTTTGTACAATACTTGTTTGGGATCCCTTTTAATTATGTCACCATTCTCTCCAAAAAATAGATAAAAAGCTCTTCGGTTTTTCCTCGAGGGCTAGCCAATAACCATATAGATAAATAGGCGTAAAATCCCATAAAACATAGATTAAAACAACGAGTTTACCTGAGATCGAAGAACTTCTTTATATGTCCCAATTTCCCTCAGTGCTATGGTGAACTTTGCCATGACAGGACCTACAAATATTAGATTTTGGCTTGATAGCGTCATATTCCCATCAAGATACTGATTGAAACTTATTTGCCAATATAAACGATGTACCAGGAGATATTATGAAACAGAATAAATTAATCTAGTACTGACTACTGAGGAAGATTTAAATAAGACAGACCGAAAAGAAGCACTTGGATCACAAGCAATCAAGGTGGCATAGGCCTAGCTGCCCCTCTTTGGTAATGGAAGGAGCGGGGGATTTGGGTAGGTCACGGGACTAGTGCCAAAAGTTGGTTTATATAAAAGGTAAAACCCAAGAAACATTGATAATTCTTGTTCTTGGAAGAGTGGGCAGCAAAATTATGCAGGTTATGGTGTCATACTTAGAGTTTAGATTCAGTGCCAGTTGCTCCAAGTGGTAGATTACCCTAGAAAAAGATATTGGTTTGCTTTAATTTAACAGGATCTAATTCTTCTCTGTCCCATTTCAACTTCCTTAATGATAGGTCATGACCTCATGAGTACCAATTCAATTGAGTAAATGACGTGTGGTTTAGAATTTAGCATTACTGAGGAATTATTATCAAAACAATGAGATTACATTCAATACATCATATATTGAGGTTTTAAACCAATTATTTATTACTTCATATAGTGAATATGCAATAACCGATTTTGAGATGCTGAAAAATGTTCTGGTAAAATGGAAGACTAATCTACAGAACTGTAATATTATTTCAGCACACTGGATTAAGCTAAATAGAAATCTATGTAAGATTTTCAAATATCTTGAAACCTAAACAGCTAAAGGTCATGCAATGTTTGAATGTACAGTTGTATCTACATCAAAAGTGCAACATCAGAAAATGTTGGAAGTAGAAACTACCTTTCATCGATAATCAAAATAAAACAAGACATAGCATGCATATATTATTGAAAAAAAGGAAGAATATACCTCCAAAGGCAACACTAATGGGATCATTATGCCCTCCACCAAAAGTTTCCAACGCACCAGCAAAAGCAATGTCTCCATCATATTCCTCGCCCAGACCTTCACTGTAAGTTGTACAGCATCATTAAAAAGTCAGAGACATACAACATTAACTTTCAGAAACCAAGGAGACTAGAAGTGAACAAAGATCCAAGTGCAACAACTTCTCTTCATTATCTGACAGAATGGACGAATGTATCATGGTACTATATCTTTCTATAGCTAAATCACATATTTCTGAAATATCTTTTTATCTCTAGTACAAAGATACAGTACAGGTAGCGCATCCACTTCGAAGGACTTCCTTCCGTGGACAGTAAGTCTAAGAACATACAAGTGCCTTATACTAAGCGATAGATACCAAAGGTAAGAGATATTAGTGCAATATTGGCTTAAGTTCAACAAGATGGCCCGATCTTAATCTAATTGCATCAAAAAGCCCTAGAGTTTCCCATTTTCTCTAAAAAAATATAACTTAAACTAGATCTTAACTTCATCAGGAAACAAAACAAAGAGTGTAAAATTTCACGGGTTTTCAAAATAAAAACATCAACAAAACAAAAGCTGAAACACAAAAAAAAAAGTTCTCACTGTATTTCCGACTCCCTTTGTAAAACTTTAGACACCTCTCCCTCAATCAAAGATTCAGAACTTTCCTCCAATGTTTGTATCTGTAAGCAGAAATATATGGCATTTTTTTAAAAACCAGTGACTATGAAAAGGCTCCAACAAGGTAATGCAACCAAAGCCTAATTTTGACTCAAAATAGTATTAGTGGATAGTTCATCCAAGATCACTTTGTAAATTCCAACCAAATAACCTGTGATATTAAAAAGTAACTTGTTAGCTGTTCAAATGCAGAACAGTCAAATATGGAAATATGTTATCGTAAAAAAACAGTAACACTGAATCGAAGTAAAAATGTCAATTTCGAGGGGAGGCCTATGACTATGAGAAAAGGAGTGTGGAAGAGTGAGTGTGGAGACTGGGATAATGGAATCGACGAGTGTTTTGTTAGCGAATAAATAAAGTAAATTACCAAATTATAATATATTTGGACAGTTGAATTTTAAATTTATTTATTTAAATATATTTGTGTAATTTTAGAAAATTAATTTCATAAATTATAAATTTATTTATATATTATTTTACGTTAATTATGATAAAGAATAACAAAATTATTTGAAATTAATTATATTTTGTGTAACTAATCTATCTGTATCTATATATCTAGCAATATATATATTATATTATTATATTATATACATATATATATATATATAAATATAAATATGATATAAATATAAATAAAAGTATGGATAAATGACGAGGTTTACTTATTGTATAATGACAAATAAACTTCTATACACATAAATAATTTCTTTTGTTTTTAAATCTAATTTAATTTAATGCATGTGTCTGGATACTGAAAAATGGGATATGAACTTATATAGCATATTCCAAAATGAGAATCAATACTACAAAAAGATATTGGAATCACTGACAAAATAAACTAGCATCTGAATTGCAAAGCTTTTGTCATAGAGTTTGGGTAGGCCTAACTTACAATTGATCCTAAACATAACAAGGATCGTAAATAAATAAAAAGCCCTGTGGGTTATCTCCAATGTGATTTGGACGAATAACCCACAAATTCATTATCAACTGTATGCATATGAAGTAAGGATTCCAGCACGTATAGCTACTTTCTGTACACTTCAACTAGTATTATCATGGTTACAACTTATCAGCAATTCTTCCCAAGGCATCTGCAAGCTTGTTGAGGACTGTTATTAAGCCATTCATATTCTCCTGGCGTTGCTCCCTCTCCAACTCAAGATGGGAGTTATGAGCTTCAAGTTGCAAGCCCAGCAGTTTCCCATTTTTCTCTAAAGCTTTGATCAACTGAAGCTCAACAGATGTAGCTTCCCCATCTCCATCCGATCCAACTCTCTTTCTTTTACGTCCTTCTTGAGTGCTTCTAAACTCAGCATCAGAGGCAGGTTGTTTCTCACTGGTTATGCCTGCACAAAATCCCAATCAGAGGACTTGCTGAAAGTAGAACCATTTTTTGTTTTATATCTTTCTCTAACTCTTCATGTTGACATCTACTCATTTACTTCATCATTCTTGATCTTATTCCAAACCCAAAGACGAAAGATATATAAATTACACCAAAAAACCGATCAAGCTTCTTAGCATTATGTGCTTTTTGAATAGGGACAGCGCATATATCAATGTTTTCTTGTACTCGATTGCACACAGAGGGATGCAGAATGAGGTACGCTATTATACTTGACACTTCTGCCTTCACAAACTAGGTAAATACAACTCTTCAATCAATATTTCCCGAAAGATACGAGCCCACAAAATGATCACTTCCATCATTCCGAGTCCAAACCACACAAATTAACCCATGCTAGTATATCCGTTATTTAAAATCGTGCTAGTAAATATTTCTGATCAAACACATGACACATCGGATTCTCCGCCCCACCAAATGAAAAGGGTCGGATTCACCATTTTACCAGGAGGTAAAAACAGAAACAATATTCCTGTTTATGATCTAAATATGAGTCAAAGGTACTCATCACGAGAGCAGCTCAAATGACTTTATTTTTGCAAATTGCACTGCTTGACAGTCATCAAAATGTTTCTTATATGCTTAATTTCAGGGAGCCTTAATTAAGATCAGTTGCCTAAATTCGAGACTTGGTTAGAGAATCGATACCATAAGATGCATCCTTGTTATCAACAATTGGCTGCAATAAATCTCACCGCATGAATGCTACTACTTATCTTTGCAACATTCAAGCGAGCAGATGCTAGTTTTTTCTTCACATGTGACATGCAAATATGAAACAGCTTAAAGATAATTTAAAACGAAAATACAATGGGTGCACAACAATCAAGAATATCAAATTACACGGTAGCTACAACTTAAATGAAAATTCAAATATTAATCGAACAAAACAAAATAGACACTCAACAGTGAGCTATCGTACCTCGAGCAGGTGATACGCGGGGAAGTGACTGCTTCTCTGCCACTGCAAAAATTGAAAACCATATTATCAACACTATCTAGACTTTTACCAACAAATAGAGTATTAGTTATGTGTGCAACAGATACTGGTTGTACGAGATTATAGTTAAAGGCTTTTGCAGCCAAATAGGCCAATAGTGGTGGATTCATTTCTAAAAGAACCAATCTTGACTGGCTTATATCGGAGTTGGAGCCGGGAAAGTTTTAATACCAGTCTCTTTACTCTGATCGGGATTCCTTGGCGGCTCCTCCTCTCTAGCCGACTGCTCAAAATCGGAGAACAGCCCTTCATCCCCCACCGCGCTCCGCCCACTATCAAATAACGCCTCCGCCTCATCACCGGCCTCTGCCGCAGTGGCAGGTGCCAAAGCCAAAGATAATTCACCAGCCACACCTAGGCCTCCGACGCCATCCAGGATATCATAGACCTCTTTGTCAAAAAAACCAGGCAACTTTCTCTCCCTTCTCAGATCATTCCTCATCAGCCAAAAAGACTCTGCTCCGTCCCCTGCTTTGGACTCCCAATCTTTAATCTTCTTAAAATCTCCGGCTAAATTGCTCCATCTCTTACGGCACTGAACAGGTCCGCGGTTAACTCCATGTCTCTTACAGTATGATGCAACGGATGCCCATTTAGGCTCGGCCTGGCAAGAACCCAATCCAAAACCAGACAGCCGCCCCCTTTTGACACGATTCTCCGCCACCCTTTTCCCTTGTATGAGTACGAGTATCTCTTGTCGGGTCCAACGGGGCAAGCGCGGAATTTTGACTCCATCATCGCCGGAAGGCTGACGGCCGTCTGCTCTACCGTCAACGGGTCCCGGAGCTAAACTAAGCTGCTCCAGTGTCATATAAAAAGATCACGTGGCAGGGTACCTTTGTAGTCACGTGCGGTTAAAGTAACGGCGTTTGGTGTTAACGGCGTAGGAAGAGGAAGGGAGAGGGTGAGGTGTTTCTTTCTTCTCTGAGATAACAATGTGTGTGGGGTGAGGATCCTTAAACAAGATGATGAAAATGCTAATATCGTATTAATTATGATTAAGATGTGGTTAATATATTTTTTTTATTTTCCTAATATATTTTATTAATTTAAATTTTAGAAAAAGACACTAGACTACTAGTACTAGAACTTCCCATTTAATGGGTTTGCTTTGTGGCTTTGCAGTTGCTATTAGAAAATGCCATCCAATCCATTTGTGTTTTTTTAAGAAAAAATAAATAAATAAATATTATTTTTAAGTGGATATCTCTCTCGTGTTTCAAAATAAATATTCAATATCCACTTTTTAAAATAAGATATTGATAACAATTATACATATGTGATTTGTGATGATAGATAAGATATAAGATTCTTCGGCGACCGTGGATGGAAAATAAAGAAACAGAAATATTCGACTATATTAAAAGTATTATTTTTTATGTTAAAAATATTATTTTTCACTACAAATACTTTATTTTGTGTTTTTTATTTTATTAATAAAATTTACTGTCAACAAACAAATTTTAATATCCTTTCTTTATTTTATGAATGAATACACTCTTGGCTTGTGACGATGGAATCAATTGAAATATTCATCCAGAGTCCCATAAGGTTAGTAGAATGTCATATTTTCCCCCCTTTCCAAACCATTGCATATAATAATAAATTTTTTTTGGGCCCCAGAGAAAGGATGAATGCTCAAAATTGGCATTATCGCAGTTTAGCCCTTGGATTTGCTAAATATAACAAAGCTAGAGGTATTAGTTACCTTTTTATAATAATATCTCATAAAGGTGTGTCAAATAAAGATCATGGATTTTGAGGTGGCAAATCCACGATTTATTCTCTCTTTGTTTTCTAGCTACGTTTTCATTTTAAAATATCAAATTTTTTAATGAGAGTCTTTTGATCTTGTGTACAAATTATATAATTTTGTTCATGGATCGGCATCACAATACCCTTGAAGATTGAGAGGTGATGCAACATCTAAACGGATACCATAGTCTAATGTGCCATTGATTTAACGCAAGATTCGCTTGATTGCTTTGGGATTTCCAGTGAGTATAAAAGGGAGTCTGTATAAATTGGCACACTTTGTTGACACTATATGAAATATCGGGTCGTGTTATAGTGAGATATTGGAGAGCGACCACAGTGCTTCGATAAAGAGTGACATCTTCAAAAAGATCTCCATCATTTGAAGAAAGTTTAGTCCCAATAGCCATAGGAGTAGGCAATGGTTTGGACTGACGCATCTTGGTTTTGGCCAGTAGGCCATGAGCATATTTGGCCTGTGACAAGAAGAGCGAGTGTTCCACGGGTATGGAGACTTCAACGCTAAGAAAATAAGACAATTCATCAAGATTTTTGAGACAACTAGTATGAAGCACGTGCGATGCACGTAAATACAAATTATATGATAAAAATAAAAAATTTGATTTTCTAAAAAAATAATTTGAATCATTTTGTTATAAATTTGAGTTTAATCTCTTTGTTATATTGGACGAATAAATTAATTAAGAACTTATGTAATTTACTTTCGAATTTTTTGTCAAATTAAAATTCAAGTTGATAATTTTATGTTATCTAATAAATTATAATTAGCACAATATATAGAATCAAATTAAATGAAACAAATTTTTAAAAAATATATATCCAAACATCAAGTATAAGGCATAATAAACTAAAAACCAATCAACTTATGGACTTTAAAAAATGTGAAGGGTAATAACCATAAAACATATTTAATTAGTATTAATTATTAATTAATAGACTAAATGTGAATTTACTTCATAGGTTACTTGATTGATAATTGAAATAAGTAAAAAATGTGAAGGGTAATGACGTCCATTCACAATTGGAAAACATTTGAAGTATCCACACTTTTATAGGTACTAGGTAAAGACACGTGCAACGCACGTGAAAATACATTTCTATTATCAAAAATTGTTGTTAAAGAAATGAGTTCAGAAGAGATTAATTTACAAAAAATTATATATTAATTATTTCATGCTATATTAGTCGATAGAAAATGAGTAATGCTACATGTGCAACCAAATTTGTACAATAATTCTTACCATTCAAAAAAATCAATACAGAAATTTCATTTATCAAAATCTCATGATAAATTAAATATAAAATCTCATTAGATAATAACAAAATCTCACGATATAATTGTTGTAAATATCGCAGTACGATATATTGGTTGTATCTTTAGCATTATCCGTAGGAAATTCAATGTAATATAATTTGTACTACATGTATTATAAAATGAGTGCAAAAGATATTTGTTTAAAAATTTTATGTGTTATAAATCTAAGGTTATTCTTGAATGGAAGGATTTCAAATCCATGGATTTCAATACATTCAAATGTATTTTTGTTATTTAGAGAAGTAACATCATAAACTTCAAATTCACTCATTTCGTGTTTATATAATAGTATTTCATGTTAATTATAATATTTTTCAAGTTCACCCAATAATAATGTTATTTGAAATTTATTCTACTTTATATAAATAATAATATGTAAATAAGTAATGTGTAGATTCAAGATTTGATATATTGTTTCATTGTTAACAATAAAATTATAATTCAAATCCATAAATTTGAAATCAATTTATCCAAGCGCAATCTAAATAAATTAATAATTGTTGAAAAACATATTAGTAATAAATATTATAATTTTGTATAAATTAGACATTGGAGAAAGTATAATATAAAATTGATATCACAATATTTATTAAAATTAAAATCGAGAGAAGAAAAAAGTATAATACATAACGTTGACCACTTATTTTAGCACGTGTTATTGATTTATGAAAAATAAAAATATAATATAAATAATATATTCTAAACCTTAAATTAAATTATTGCGTTAAATGTTTTCTTCTTTTATATTTTCAATTTATATTGCTTTCACGATTTTTTTTTTGTCATCAGTTTTTTTTTCTCTGTGAAAAAACAATATTCTCGCCATCTTCATTAGCAAATCTTATGAGAAGAAATGTATATTCTTTTCTATTTGATGCCTCTACAAATCTCCACAAAAATTAAGTGTTTTGTAGAAAAAAAAAAGTTTGTTTCATCAAGCAAATAAAACCAAAGAATTTTGTTATTTCAGTATTCTACAAATTATATTTATTTTTTGTAAATATTTTAACTTAATCTACAAGCAAATAAAATCAATTAATTTTGGTCTAGACAACTGACAAAATATGATTTAATTAATATTTTATTATATTTATCAAAAAGTGTTCAACTCTTAATGATATAACTTATTTATGCAATATGTTATTTAAATACAAAAATTCAAAATTACGATAACATATTTTTTTTTATATTTCATACTATATTATTGGAAGTATTAAATTTGTATATATTAATTTTTTATGAGAATCTTCTTGCATATATAACTCATTCAAAAGATTATAGATTTACAAAATAAAAAAAATCATATTCAATTTAATATTTTGTGAAAAATATATGTTCACTTCATCTACAAGCAAATAAAAACAAATAAATTTGACCTTTCTTATTATCAATCATAACTCATTAGGAGAAATATTGAGCAATAATGAATAATTTTTGTAAAGATTTATTCATAATAATTTTAAAATTTACCTTCAAAGATATGTCATTTCAGATTACATAAATCTATAATTGATTTACTCATATACATCATTTATAAAAATACATCTTCGTCAATTGCAAGATCATCAAATAAGTAATTGTTATAGTTTCTGATCTTTACAAAGACGAAAAATAGTTAAAATTAGTAAAACTGTATGTATTCAGTCATATATTGTTAAATTTTAATAATAAACTAAGGCTTTGAAAAATATTAGTTGGATTTTTTTATAAAAAAAAATAGATAGAATAAATACTCACGAAATATTTATATGGTCATCTTTCTTCTATATCCAATAATGCTTTGCATCATTTTTGTAAAATGTAATTAACCGTCGAACCTTCTTCATAACACCAACCCACATGATTTAATTATTTGGCTTCATTATTTTAATTCGTCGTTTTAAATTAATTATTCTTAATTAATGCAAAATAGAGGATATTTAATATCATGTACTTACACAAATTATGTTTTTTTTTGAAAAAATTCACTATATTTACAACCAAATAAAACAAAAGAATTTTGGTATTTCAATATTGTACAAGCTAATTTTTTTGGGAAAAAATTATTTTCGCTTCATCTATAAACAAATAAAACCCATGATTTTTTGTATTTCAATATTCTCAAATTAATATTTTGCGGAAAAAAATATGTTCAATTCATCTATAAGAAAATAAAAACCAAAGAATTTTGGAGCTTCAATCTTCTTAGCTGATCCTTGCCTAGCATACGTAGATTGATAATCTTGACATCATCATAATAATTGATTTTACAAAAACTTCCTCACCAAATTAAAGATAAACTTCTTGCATATATAAAGTCATTCAAAAGATTATAAATCTACAAAATAAAAGACATCACATTCAAACAAATATTTTTGTGAAAAACATTTGTTCACTTCATCTACAAGTAAATAAAAACCAAATAACTTTGACTTTGTCTATGGAGAAGTAGTGAGTATTGCTAATGAATAAATTTTATAAAAATTTATTTATCATAATTTTAAAAATTTACATACAAAGATATATCTTTTAATGTTACAAAAAATATAACTGATTTTTCAATATATATCTCTTATAAAAATAATCATTCGTTAATTGCAAGAATCTCTCATAAAATAATTGTTATAGTTTCTAACCTTTAAAAAGAGGAAAATATAGTTAAAATTAATACAAATATATTATTCAATCTTATATCGTTAAATTTTCATAATAAACCAAGGCTTTAAACAATATTAGTTGACTTTTTTTTTTATAAAGAAATAGAGATAAAATAAATATAAATGAAATATTTATTAGGATTATCTATATTTATATCTGATAATTCTTGTATCATTTTGTAAATGTAATTAAATATCGAACCTTCTTCATAACATCAACCTTGTTAAAACAAAAACAAAATTATTTTAATTATTTGGCTTCATTAGTTTAATTCTTCATTTTAAAATAATTAATCTTAATGAACGTAAAATAAAAGATATTTAACATCATATCGTTATACAAATTAAGTTTTTGTGGAAAAAATATTTTCACTTTATTTACAAGAAAATAAAACAAAAGAATTTTGTTATTTTAATCTTCTACAAATTAAATTTTTTGTGAAAAAATCTACAAATTAAGTTTTTTGTGAAAAAATTCTTTTTCACTTCATCTATAAGCAAATAAAACCAATATATTTTGGTATTTCAATTTTTTCAAATTAATATTTTTTGTGAAAAAAGTTTGTTCAATTCATCTACAAGAAAATAAAAATCAAAGAATTTTAAAGTTTCAGCTTTTTTGGGAACTTGATCATTATCTAACATAAATGTAGTTTGACAGTTTTGTTCTTGTCATAATAACTGATTTGACAAAAACATCTTCACTAAATTTTTCCTATATGTACAAACTAAGGACAAAGTTGACAATACACAATAGAAAAACTTTGACCTTGATTCACACTTTTATAATATGTATAGATATAGATTGATTATCCAGTTGTTGAATAAGATGTCGGATCTCTAGATGATTACTCCCTATAATCAATATGTCTCAACATAAGCCAAGATGTAAATAAAATGCTCAGAATAATTCAAATAAACAAGGACACATCAACTTTGGACGAGAAAAAACCCATGTGTTGGAGAGCATTTCTCAGTTTGTCAGACCAAGCACGAGGTGCTTGGTGCTTGTTTTAACCAGTAGAGTGCTTTATGTAGCTTAAACACAAGAAGTGTGGAACCATATTGTATTTCAAATCCAGGAGCCTGTTTCTTATAAACAACTTCAGTGAGAGTACCATTCAAAAAGCATTATTAATATGCAACTGTTGTATGCGCTAGCCCTTAGATATTGCAATTGTAAGAACCTGATAGTTGTAGGCTTGACAATAGGACTAAAGGTTTCAGTGTAGTCAATGCCCGGAGTTTGAGAATACCTTTTTGCCACTAATCTGGCTTTGTGGCGTGCTATCGGCCCGTCAGGATTACTCTTAATTTTGAACACCCACTAACAACCTATAAGAGGTGTACCTCGAGGTTGTGGAACCAAAGACCAATTGTGAATTTTCATTAAAGCATCATACTTGGATTTCATTGCTTTACACCGGTCAGGGTGCAAACTTGCTTTCTTTACCGTGGAGGGTTCAAGCATCTGGGAATGAAATATTCTTGTCTTGAAACCCCAGCCTTGGAGCGAGTAACCATGGGATGATTGTTCACAAGAGTAGAGGATCAATTTTTTCAGTAGCTAAAGAACGTTGTCCAGAGGAATGTGAATGACGGAATGAGGAGAGCAGTGAAATGAACCAGAATGTGATGAAAGATTCTGGGAGGGAGGGTGACGGAGATGGATGACCGGGAAGAATATGAGAGGATTCAGACTGTACTTAATATATGTTTGGACAGTGAGTATGATTAGTTAATGACAAGGAAACAGGTGTTGGAAAGAGAAGTGGTGGTGAGGTATTCGACTCTGTGTTATCGGATTGATGGTGTTTCTCAAAAGGAAATATGTACAAGGCATAGATCAAAGACATGGGAAACATTGAATGCCAAACACACGAAGAAGGGAATAGTCTGGATTTCGATTGCAAAAGCATGTGAGAGGAGTTTTGCCAGAAAGAATCATGATAGGCAATTTATTGATGAGGAAAAATGCTGTGGAAAAAGCATTTTCCCAAAAACTTAATGACATGGAGGCTTGAGCCAAAAGAGAGAGCCCGTGTCTACGATATGTCGATGTTTATATTCAACAAAACCGTTTTGTTGAGAGGTGTGCAGACAAGACAACCTATGAACAATCCAATGGTTTTGAAGATAATTAGTTAAAGACCGGAACTCAACCCCCAATCAGTGTGAAAGGATTTTGTTTTCTTATTAAGCTGGTTTTCAACTTGAGTTTTGAATGTGATAAATGTTCTAGCAACCTCAGATTTAAGCTTAAGAAAGTAGATCCATGTGTATCTACTGTATGCATCAACAAAGATAACATACATCACCATGTAGGTTCTGCCCCATCTATCAATCTATGTGACAGACGTAATTCTTATCTTGTGGAGTCACCTGATGCTACTGTATTTCACCCAGGCTTGCTTGGGAACATGAGAATTTCTGGTAACTTTCCGCATCCACTCGAATTTGTGCCTTGTAACATGTTTCCTTGAACTTGGGGAAATGTGTCAATTCCTTCAAGAAGTAATGGACTGCACCCCTTAGAGCAGAGGTAACAGTCCTAGTGGAAATAAGTTCATTATTTTCATTAGTTATCACAGTAATCTCTTCCATCAAGATCTTGTGCTCTTGTGCATGCAGATTGATGGGCTTATTCCCTTGATGTCTGCCACCTTCCAGGCAAATGCCTTTTTGTGTTCTTTAAGAACTTGCAGCAGTTTTCCCTCCATAGCATCTGTCGAAGCAGCAGAAATAATGACAGGTAAATTGTTATTCTCACCTAGGTATACGTACTTTAGGTGCGGAGGCAATGACTTGAGCTCAAGCGTCGGTGGCTCCTCAATGTTTGACTTCGGAGGAGTCAAGTCTCTTCACTCTCCCAATTCCTCGAGTCTCATTCTCACTGGCTTTTTCCATGGATGGTTGGCGTTAAAATACGCCGCTATTTCAGATTTTTTCATCATCCAGCTCATCCTCCTTCAATTCAGTCGTGAGGGTCGCTTCCAATGAATCCTGTTGGAATTTTTCAAGTTCGCAATCTTAATTTTGATGTTAACAAAACTTGTTATTTGTGTTATTAATGTACTACCTTAGTGTGCAGAAGCTAGGATCAGTTCGAGCTGTTTTCATCGCAAACTGAAGACCCAACTGATCGCACAAACTGAATAAGACAAACCGATACATCAATTGAGTAGTTCAGCTGGTTCCAGTTGATAGGTGATTCAGCAGGAGAATCTCAGAAGCCCGGCCAGCTGAATGAGTGCTCATAGACATCTTGACAACCAATCAAACTATAGTTGATTGTTTTCATGGAGTGGTTTGATTTCGACCTGTTGATAGACCCAAGTAGAATTTTTATAGCAAGAGTTCCCAAGGTAAAATTCCTCTGGTATCTTCTCTGAAAATGTCTCAGCTTTTATTTAGCAGGGATGAGGTTTTCTTATTTATGTTGTTGATGTCTCTTAAAAAGAGCAATCTTTAACTAATATTTTTGTTGCTAAAGAGTTCCCAAATGTATTTTTCGATGAGATTCCTGATTTTTCTCCTCATCGAAAAGTTGAATTTAGTATTGATCTTGTATCGATGACTGCACCTATTTCTAAAGCTCTTTATCCCATGAAACCTTTGAAATTGAAAGAAGAATTGCAAGATCTTCTCGACAAGGGATATATTTGACCGCATGTATCACCTTGAGGAGCTTTAGTTTTATTTGTTCGAAAGAAAGATGATACTATGCGAATGTGTATTGATTATAGGCAGCTAAATATCGGAATTAAGACAATAATCTGCAATTGTATATGTGGACATGAATAATCATTCCTCTTTTAGATAGCTTTTGGGTGGAGTTAGACTGAAGTCCATGAATATCTTAACATAGTATCAGAGACATGTTCATCGTTATGTTTTGGACCACCCTTATGGGTCACCCGCTAACATTTTGTAAACTTCACGCTTCAGTTGTTTATTTTTGGAAGTGATAGAGTGTGTTAGATGTCTCACGTCAAATGAATTAAGTTATTGAGAGTTATATATTTAGGCATTGTTTGGTACAGATGATAGGATAAACATGTGATATATAATATAAGGATAAGTTAAAAATAAATAAGATGTATGATATTATATTTAATGTTTGGTATGGTTTTAATAAGAGTGATTAAATTTATATATTAGATTGTAATGACAAAATTAACATTATCATAATAAATTTTATAATTTCAAAGTTTTAATTGAGTTCATATTTCTTATCTGTTCATGCGTCGACAGTACTTGTATGATTTATTTATTTTCACCTAATTTTATATATTATATAATATGATAATTGAGCCATTGATTTTGTGAGTCAAGTCAAATATCAATTTTTAAGGTTAATCGAGTGGTACTAATAATTTTATTCATATTTATAAAAATCATTTATATAATTATCTCGAGTTCATGGTACACATGATAAAATAAACATGTGATATATTATATAATTATCATATTATATAATATATAAAAATATTTATTTGATTTTAATTTCTACCTACTAGCAGAGATTTATAAAAATCATTTATATAATTATCATCTAGTGATACTAATTTAGAACTTAATCATATATAGAGTTTAAGATTTTTATATATTGAGGACAATTAAGTCATTTGTGGTGTTTTTTATCATTAAATTAAAATTATCGCATCTTATAAAAGGAATATTTTATCCTTATATAAAATTATTTATCATGAGCTCATGATAATAAAAGACACCAAACGTGGGATAATGATGATTATTTATCAATCTCTCTTATCCAGTGTACCAAACTATACCTTAGACTTGACATTCGTTTTGAGCTAATTTTTGGAGTGAAATTATGCCCAAGTTCATAATCTTAACATAGATAAATTGCAAGCTGGTTCAAATGTTTGCCCTTCATCGCCGTCAACAGCCATAAGGTCAACATTCAACAACCCCTCATGCCTTGTTTAGGTTAAGTTAGATGGCATAAATAAACTTCCCATTCTCCCTCTGCTTTGGAAAAAAAATTGTATATTTGATCTCTGTTCACGACAATCCATCGGCAATGGCTTCCATTCCTAAGACCGCAGTTTCCCCAGCCCATGATTTTATTCGCAGCACCAGATCTTCACAGCACCCCATCATTTGCTCTGTTCATCTCCGCTACCGAACCCCTGCTTCTGCTATTGTATTTTCATCTTCAAACTTAAGCATGCGCTTCGACCACCCCATTCGATCCCCCTCTTTGATGTAAGATTTATTATTGTCGCGATTCATTTTTTATTATTATGGTTTTGAGTAGGTTTGGTTTCTGTATGTTTCTAAATGTTTGATCTTTAATATGTTGATTCTTTCCTGAAGATTCCATAAATTTGCTGTTTTGTTCTATCTTCTTTGTCCTCCTTTCTTTCTTTGTTCTTTTTGGTATTTCTGTGTCTAGCTATAGACTATGAAGGGACGTGTTAACCTTTACAATGATATCGATGTATGCTCTCTGGAATTTGAACTCCATAAAATAGGTCTGTCTCTACATTTCCATATCAATTTGCTTCTTGCTAATTTACTACCAATGAGTCAGCGTCAAATGCTCAAGAATTGATGGGAATGGAAGCAGTGCCGAGAAAACCAGTCTTCATGATCTTTATGAGAAGGAAGGGCAGAGCCCATGGTATGATAATCTATGCCGTCCTGTTACGGATCTTATCCCATTTATCCAAATTGGTGTCAGGGGCGTAACCAGCAATCCAGCGGTAAATTACCCCTTCCCTTTTCAATGCTATCTTTCTTCTTCTAGATTTTCTTGCTTTTCGTTGACAGAACAACTTTACTATGTATATCGCAGATCTTCCAGAAAGCAATATCAACTTCTAGTGCATATAATGATCAATTCAGGTAATTGTGGCGATTTAATTTTTATATTTTTCAATTACTGGAATATTAGCTGAGTACCTGGAATGTATGTTTTTCTTCTATATGTACTCGTTTACGAGTGGTCAATACATTTAAGGGGAGGGGAAATTAAGTGCAATACTTGTTTTTCAGTTTTGTTGTCTTGACATGGTGCCTACTCTGAATCATGGTAGTTGCATTTTGTCAAATAAAACTTCAGGTTCTAAAACTATTTTTCAAATCTGAACTCTAGCTTAAGAGCATAAACGAAATGGCATTTAGCGGGATTCACACGGAGATACCTAATCAAACTTCGATAAGTGACCTAACACAATTGACTCTTATTATTGGAGCTTTTTGTCCATTTCATGATGATTCACCTATCTCTAAGTTAAATGGTAGACTAAGCACACATATCTAATGAGTTTGGTTTGCAGCGAGCTTGTTCGATCTGGAAAAGACATAGAAAGTGCGTACTGGGAACTTGTGGTGAAAGATATCCAAGATGCATGCAAACTGTTTGAGTCAATTTATGATCAAACAGATGGGGGTGATGGATATGTTTCTGTCGAAGTTTCACCCAGGCTTGCTGATGATTCTGAGAACACAATAGAGGCTGCTAAATGGCTTCATCGATGGGTTGATCGTCCTAATGTCTATATAAAAATTCCCGCCACAGCTTCGTGTATCCCTTCCATTAAGGAAGTCATTGCACGAGGAATAAGTGTTAACGTGACAGTAAGATCATTCTCTGCATTCCTTTATTGGACTGAATTACTGATAAGGACTTTTTGGGACTTTTGCTTTAAAATGAAGTTTTTGGGACACTAACGTGCCGCAAGATGATGTAGTATTCATATGTCGTGCTGCTACTGCAGATGCAGACACATACTTGATCTCATTCCTTTGATGAAGCTAAATTTTTTGCCTTTTTATGAAAACATGAAACACATTTCTAATTTATACAAGAATTATTTTTAAAACTCTTAATTAAACTATTTAAAAAATTAAGAAAGAGAATATATACATTAAAACTTGTTTGTGAAAGGAAAGTATATCTTAATAAAATTAAATTTGTTGCTGAGTGATACTTTAGAAAAATATATTATCCCTGTTAATAATAATTTGATGTTATATACCAATGATATATCATATTCTGCTTGTAATGATGAATTTGAAATTCTTTGACTTGTTTGGACGAACAAAGTTCAAGTGATTTCAAATGCATTTTATATTAGGTTAAAAAATTTCAGTAGTAATTGCGATGGACTTCAAATACACCCAAAATATGTATAATTTCATGTATAATTTCAAATACATTCCTTAAATCTTTCCTCAAATCAGATATCTTCTTCAGTTCAAATCCATCAATGCTAATGCAACCTTAGAGAATACATATATATGAGATACTAAAGATTATTAGATTTGAAGTTGTGAAGGGGAGTAGGAAATATAATTTATCAAATTCACCCTCTGGCACATATGGTGTGATGAAAGTTAGTGTTAGATTATAGATAGTAATGGATGTTCAGACCTTTATATTAATCTTAGATGCTGATATTGATCATGTCAACATGTGCAGCTGATATTCTCGCTTGCTAGATATGAAGCAGTGATTGATGCTTACCTGGACGGTCTCGAGGCGTCTGGGCTCAGCGATCTTTCCCGAGTGACAAGTGTTGCTTCTTTCTTTGTTAGTCGAGTTGATACCCTAGTTGACAAGATGCTGGAGAAAATTGGAACACCTGAGGCACTTGATCTCAGAGGGAAGGTAATCAATATTAATTGGAGTACAGGAGTCTCTTGGAACCTGTGTCATGAAGTATATTATTTTATTTGACAGGCTGCGAATGCTCAAGCAACTCTCGCCTACCAGCTATACCAGAAGAAATTCTCTGGTACAAGATGGGACTCTCTGGTAAAGAAAGGAGCCAAAAAGCAGAGGCTTCTGTGGGCCTCAACTAGTGTTAAGAATCCAGCTTATCCGGACACTCTATATGTGGCTCCTCTCATTGGACCAGACACTGTCAGCCATCTTATCCTTTTATTCTGTCTACTAGAAGAGGGTATCATTTTTGACTTCATTTGATATTATGGTACTTATTAATTATAGGTGTCCACCATGCCTGATCAAGCACTCCAAGCATTTATTCATCATGGTTCTGTGGCAAGGACAATTGACTCTAAAGTGTCCGAAGCTGAAGGTATATATGGTGCCCTCGAGAAGTTGGGAATCGACTGGGGCTATGTTGGTTCGCAGCTTGAGCTGGAAGGAGTGGATGCCTTTAAGAAGAGCTTCGATAGCTTGCTTGACATCCTGCAAGAGAAAGCAAATTCTCTTAAACTAGTCGGTCTCTGAATCCGTTTGGTTTCTGAAGCGTTGTGTACTGAATAAAGCGAGGCTTCCAGCCTGGGTTGGAATTATTGCAAGTGTTGTTATGTGTAAACGACTGTTACCTGAGAACATATTACAGTTTTCGGAGTGTGACTGATGCGTGTTATTTTTTTAAGGTAATCATTTTCCTAAAATGTCGAAAATATTTGTAGAGTGGTGTGTATCTTTGGGTTGATCATCAAATTTATGGTCAGTTTCAAACTTAAAAAAAAAAAAAAAACTCATCAAATATATTGAAATACATTACATAAGTTCATTTTTCAAATTAAAAAGAAATGCCCCGCACCATAACTTTTCCTTTAATATACACTACCATGACATTCCAGTCACTCTAGGGCGAACGGTTAATAACTCCCCGTCTTCAAACATAACTTTCTCATCATTCTCTATTTCTTCAAATGTTTGTTTGAGTTTCCTAATCATTTAAATTTTCCATAATTACTCTCAATCTTTATAATTATGGTACATAACATTGTTATACATATCGAACATGTTCTTAAAGACATATATAGCCCAAAGACATGCAACTACACAAGATTTCAGCCTATATATCATTAGGGGTGAGCATTCGGTCGGTTCGGTTACCGACCGAACCGAATTAACCATAACCGAACCGAACCGAAATATTTAGACATAACCGAACCGACCGAATTAATTTTCATAACTGATGAACACCGAACCGAATTAAAATCGGTTAATTCAGTCGGTGACTGAATTAACCGATTAGTTTTAAAAAAAATTGTGATTTAACTTTAATTATATATGTAATTTTTCTTAAACACTACAATCTATACAAGTGCATAAAAACATAAAATCACACACATCACAAATGTATAAGTTTTGTTTGAACACAATTAATAAATATTATATCGATTTTAAATTTTAAAATTAAAAAATATATAAAATTTGATAAATAATAAAATTTATTACATAATAATATTTATTATATCGGTTAATTCGGTTAACCGATTTCAAAATTTTGAAAACCGTAACCGAACCGAATTAACCGATATAACCAAATTTTTTTAATTTGAAAACCGAATTTCCGAAATAACCGAACCAAATTTCTGAATTGGCTCGGTTCGGTCGGTTAATTCGGTTTAACCGAAATTTCGCTCACCCCTATATACCATGTTGTAGATGATCGATTGTTTTTTTTAATGGCTGAACATTCTTCCATATAATAAATTGAACATTTTACCTCTTTGACCCCTATATACCATGTTGTAGATGATCGATTGTTTTTTTTAATGGCTGAACATTCTTCCATATAATAAATTGAACAGTTTACCTCTTTGACTGGAATGTCATCGGATTGTATCACTATCCACCGAGTTTTATAGACTTCTCCTCACATTCCAACTACACAGTCGCAACAAATAGTTTCTAACGTAGATTCCTTCAACATCACATAGCACAACCATGTTTCGTTTTCAACCTCAAGACGTATAGTAAAAAGTTCAATTTGAAAACAATACACGAGAATGACAGTAAGGCTGTCTTTTTATTCAAACATACAAATTATTATTACATAGTAACCTCTTGTAGAGGAGAAGAAACTTGTTTAACTACTTATAACAGCTAGAATACGACACATTTAGAGAAAGAAATATTACAATTTATTTGAAAGAAAACGCAGAAGTTGAATGATGAGGTTGAAAGATGCTTTCATCTTGGTATTTTTAGATGTCCAGGTGGATTCAAAATGTGGACTTCAAATTTTTTGTATTATTCTGCCAATTGTGCCGACGACATCTTGTGAATGGTGGTCCCTTCAACCACTAGTTGGTGTCTTATCTTTATAGGTGGTTGAGTGGTCCATCTTTCCATTAGTTAGTGGATTCGTTTTTCATTGGTAGTCCATCCTCCAATAATGGAGTGGCTGGATCACATGCCTACTTTATCTTTGTTAGAGAATCTTCTACTTTTGTATGATCCCCAAGGAAATTGTTTTTTATGTGGTCCTTCACTACTTGGTCTTGTTTCTGCAAGATGTTTTCGGTCAGATCTTGACCGAAAACCTTTCCCAAATTCTAGCTCTTTCTGGTTCGGGCAGATTCTTTCTGATCATCTTCCCACATGAGCCATGTTACAAAATTTTCGGCGAGTCTCTTTGCTCCCTGGCTGCTTGTTATTCCATAAAAGATTTCTTTTCTTTTCAAATAATTCTTCTGCAAAACTTGTTGTTTTTCCTGTCATAGTGTTTAACAGAAAAGATCTATTTACAGAATTCTGAAAAAACTTAAATGGAAACTTGACATTGTTCATTTCGGTTTGACTGACCCATAGACCTCATGCTCTTCTGGTAGAGATGTCATCCTCGATTAATGAAGCGATAAGGGGTGTTTCTTCGGTAGGTGGGTGTTTGAAAACTTTTTGAATATTTGTATCTAGCCTCTTTAGCGATAAAATGTAAGGCTTCATGTGAGA
The DNA here is from genome assembly GCF_025594145.1 of Primulina tabacum. Classification (NCBI taxonomy): domain Eukaryota; kingdom Viridiplantae; phylum Streptophyta; class Magnoliopsida; order Lamiales; family Gesneriaceae; genus Primulina; species Primulina tabacum. Next base: position 41,831,630 of record NC_134558.1, read on the forward strand.
CTTTTTCCCGCTGATTCTGGTGCCGCACTTAAAAATACAGTTCCAGAATATATCATAATGACAAATAATCATTGTTTGTCCATATCTCGTGCAATACTTCATGAATTTACTTAGGTAATCCTGAAATATCTTGGAAGCTTAGTGGTATAGTATAAATTGAAGCAAGGGCTTCGAATTCATATCATGTCTTGACCTCGTTCTGATATGAACTTAGTTTCATCTCTACCATGAGATATTTTCCTTCTACATCAACCCGAATTGTGGCTGGGTTAATGCCTATTTCTGTTTTCAGTTTTTCTTGGTTCTGTTGAGATACCCGAAATAGAGAAAAAACATATTCATTAGTACAAACTGTAAAATCAGTTCAGTGTTTATAAAGGAGATGTTGAATAATCACTGGACACAATATGTAAGTTTCTTCGATTTGTTTAGATCCTCGGGTGTCAATGTCTATTTGCTAACATATAAGTGCAAAAAGAAGCTAGACTGAAATATTAGAACAAATTACAGAATGAATCAGAAAGTGTAAATTGAAGTGTAAAAAAGAACAAATATTTTTCTGGATGTTCGGTCTATAAAAATTTTTTTTTCTTTTCAAATAATTATTCTGCAAAATTTGTTGTTTTTCTTGTCATAGTGTTTAACAGAAAAGATCCATTTACAGAATTCTGAAAAAACTTAAATAGAAACTTGACATTGTTCATTTCGGTTTGACTGACCCATAGACCTCATGCACTTCTGGTAGAGATGTCATCCTCGATTAATGAAGCAATAAGGGGTGTTTCTACGGTAGGTGGGTGTTTGATAACTTTTTGAATATTTGTATCTAGCCTCTTTAGCGATAAAATGAAAGGCTTCATGTGAGACTTTTTCCTGTTGATTCTGGTGCCGCACTTAAAAAATACAGTTCCAGAATATCTCATATTGACAAATAATCATTGTTTTTCCGTATCTCGTGCAATACTTCACGAATTTACTTAGGTAATCCTGAAATATCTTGGAAGCTTAGTGGTATAGTATAAATTGAAGCAAGGGCTCCGAATTCATATCATGTCTTGACCTCGTTCTGATATGAACTTAGTTTCATCTCTACCATGAGATATTTTCCTTCTATATCAACCCGAATTGTGGCTGGGTTAATGCCTATTTCTGTTTTCAGTTTTTCTTAGTTCTGTTGAGATACCCGAAATAGAGAAAAAACATATTCATTAGTACAAACTGTAAAATCAGTTCAGTGTTTATAAGGGAGATGTTGAATAATCACTGGACACAATATGTAAGTTTCTTCGATTTGTTTAGATCCTCGAGTGTCAATGTCTGTTTGCTAACATATAAGTGCAAAAAGAAGCTAGATTGAAAGATTAGAACAAATTACAGAATGAATGAGAAAGGGTAAATTGAAGTGTAAAAAAGAATAAATATTTTTCTGGATGTTCGGAGAACTGAAGCTCCTACGTCTCCCCTTCTTCCTCTAGGAAGGTTGGTACTATAAAACTTTGGATGATTCAAGTAGTTTGCAAGATCCCGATTTAGTTGGTTTTAAAGACTGCCAAACTAAAATTCCTAGTATCTCAACTGATTAATAAACAGTTTGCAAACTGCTATACAAGTGTAAAACACAATAATACTAACTTAGCACAAAATGATCCTTAAACGATCAGATAAAGTTGTTTAAAGGTTTACTGAACGGATTCAGTTTCGCTCAGGTATATGAAGGATTTAGAAGATTTAATCTTATCAGTGAATGATTGATCTATTCTTGAATTCAACTTCTTCTCTATTTATAATCTTAGAAAATATATCCGTTCAATTAAAAGTGTCTTTTGGCTTGTTTTTAGTCCATGTCAATGCTTTTCTAATGGTAAGTACATTGTTGCGATCAGTCTTGAATCGTACACTGTTGTGATCAATTTGTTCAGAATTTGATAACTAAACTGAATATCCTTGAGTGTCTATGTCAATTTGCTAACATATAAGTGTGAAAGAGGCTACACTGAAAGATTAGAACAAATAACAGAATGAATGGGAAGAGGTAAATTGAAGTGTAAAACAGAACATATATGTTTCTAGATTTTCGGAGAACTGAATCTCTCACGTCACCTCTTCTTCCTCTAGGAATGTTCGCACTAGAAGAATTTGGATAATACAAGTAGTTTGCAAGATCCTGATTCAGTTTGGTGTTAAACACTGTCAAACTGAAACTCCTAGTATCTCAACTGATTAATAGACCGTCTACAAACTGTTATACAATTGTAATACACAATGATACTATCTTAGCACGAAATGATTCTTAAATGAACAGATAAAATTCTTTTAAGGTGTGCTGAACTGATTCAGTTTCGCTTATGTATATGAAGGATTTTGAATACTTAATCTTATCAGTGAATGATCGATCTATTCTTGAATTCAACTCCTTCTATTTATACTCTAAGAAATAGATCCGTTCAATCAAAAGTGTATGTTAACTTGTTTTAGTCCATGTCAACGCTTTTCTGATAGTAAGTGCACTGTTGCGATCAGTTTTGACTCATACACTATTGTGATCATTTTGTTCAGACTGCTTGATGTGGACATTAGTTTAGTGTTCTGACGTAGACTGATTTTGGGTAAACCGAGGTTTTGTAAACTGAAATCCTTTAGACTTATTTATTTAGTTTGAAACGTATCAGTTTTGTTTAACTGTATCAATTTTTTGTAAGTTAGTTTTGCCTTGATATTATTTGTTAACCACCAAAATATATCAAATTTTTTATCCAACAATTTCTCCTTTTTGGTGTTTTGACATTTCATTTATTACGACGGCCATGCGTGCATTTTTTGTGACCTCAGAAGGGTATTTTCATTTCTCTGTTTCTTCTTGTTCACTTGCATTACACGTAATAGCAGAAGAGCAACTTTGGGGAATTCATTCATTGTATTGAGTCAATTAAGTGTTATAATTCTTGAAGTGGCTGTGGAAATATTCAAAGTAAATGTGGAAATGAACAACTATATTCGTATATTTCTGGAAGATGGGAAAAGATTGTCCTATCAAGAGACTTTCTATTTAGCCGACAAATGTGCAAAAAATAACTTACCGACCTCTCATGGTATCTTTGTTGTTTTTTGATTCGGAATTGTTAAGTCTGCTACGAGTAGTTGTAGTGGTTGGACTTGGGCACTATATAAGTTATTACAAGCTACAAAATGCATCAGTTTTCTTTACTTTAATCACTTGATTAAATCACTTGTAGTTCGTCAATATGCTAAATAGTGTATTATTAAATCAAAATATACAATATAAGTCTAGCAAAGTTTGCTCATTCTTTGAAATTGTTTGGAAATTAATGCACTTGGCCTGCACTGAAGGCGACATAATGGTTATTGAAATTTTGGCCTAAATTATATTTATTTTAACTTTCCTCGTTCACTGCTGCTCCTATACAAGGTCATCCACATACCAATGTTGGATGGATAAGCCAACACCATGTTATTATTCTGTTTTCTAACTACCATTTAGTCTATTTATGTTCCATTTTATTTGCAGCCCTGTGGATGAGAATCGAGAAAAGAGTTGTTGACAAATGAAATAGAGAAAGAAACGGGCTGGAAACAGGTGATCTTGATAAATATGAGATTTTCTTTCTTACATAAAGCGGTTGCCAAACTCTAAAAGACGTGGCTCAACATATATATGTCAGTGAGCGTAGTTATGATCATCGTTGTCACTTTCATTTTGTGATTGTTTGCCGTGAAAGCGATTATTTTTCCTTTATTCAAATTTATAAGTTCACTAATAGTAATATAGTGTTATAAATGAAACAGGATAAAAGGCACTCCACCGAAAGTGAAAGAATTAGACTGATAATTTGAAATGACAACACAAAAACATCGGATTCCCAATATAAGTTATAGTGATCAACATTAAGTTAGTAGAAAACTAATAATTACAAGTATTATTTCAATAATTATTTGTAACTTGGAGCTCTTTTTGAAGCATGTGAATATTACGATAAAATTATGGGCTGGTTTTTCAATAAGTCGGAGAGCTGATGATTGCTTTCTCCAACTTGTTGAAATACTATAAAATTTCTCAAGTGATCATATCTATGTGATTCTACAAAAAATTTAGGAGTTATAAAGATTTTTTTAATACGTGAACTATCACTCCAACTTTTCTCTAATATATTCGTTTCTTAGTCTATCAACTACTGTATCAATGAGTTCTTATTTTTCTGTCATCTGCATACTTTCTGGTGTGATTGTTGCGTGATTTTTTTCTGCCCTCGTTGTCTTGGGTAAATTGAATTGCTCAGTGAGTGCCACGAACCTCTATAATATTAATAATTTATGTAAAATGATTATTTAATTGGTGGCCGTGAACATCTTATTTGACGAGAAAGTATTGTTCAACTCTATTTCTTTCATAGGTAAGGCAATTAATCATGCAGACATGTTTGAGGTCATTTCATCTTTACCATCCACTTACAAAACTAACTTAGACCATAACAAATATCATTCAGTTTATGACACCATGTATAATATTTTTTTTCCTGACTTATCAAATTATTATACGTCATTCCAAGTACACACTCACCAACCAAGCAGTACCTAAAGTCTAAACCCATCAACACGACAATAAAATTCGCCGCAATAGAAGAAAGAGGAACTATCGTTGTAATTTGTGGTCATACAAGAAAGACGGGCCGGCCTTCACTAAATCGTGTCGAATAAATTAAACATAACAGAAGTATTCCTCAAGCTTCTAGCAAATCTCTCTTAAAATTTTAGTACCATATTGTACACAAAGGAAAAGTACGTATAGGCACCCTATATATACTTCAACCCCGACACGTACTGTCGTTTGGATATTAGATACTGGGACAAGGAATATACCACTCCCAGAAGCCCTAAAATCTTAATCTTCATAATATCCGTTATTATGACGGACGGTAGGTTGAGTGGTATCGTGAGCAGTGGCTTTGCATCAGCCTGATTTGTGTAGCTCCAAACAAAACGATTGAAAAGGATGTGACTAGGGAGTGTTAAAATAAGCAGAGCAAGATTCTTGACTGCAAAACTCCAATCCGATCCTCCAATGTTAAAGCTCCATCCTGCATTTCCATGCCACACATCTTCCCATATGCTGTACACTGAAGTCAAGACCAAGTGTGCCGAGATGGCCACCGTAACAGGGAAGTACCTCTGCTTGTCCCCAAATCCGGCAAAAAAATCCGAGTCCTGGTTAAGCAGAAGCAAGATTGGTGCCAAGAAGAATATAGCACAATTTGAGCCACCTGTGAGATGTACATTCAAGATCAGGCACACAGCAAAGCACATTATAGTAGCAACATTACCGACTGCAGGCATCCAGGCCCCTTCTGCAGCCATCCTCTTTATGGTAAAGATTGGCACAGCAGAAGCTCTTCGTTGCTGCATGAATCTCAATTTTGGAGGAACACTAGCAGAACTACTTTGGCCAGACTGATTATGCCGAATTCCACCCTTTTCGGTGACCTTTTCCCGCATAAGAGAAGCCAGCTCAAACTTTATTTCAAGTGCTATTAGCATGAAGATGGCTGCATATAGACCAAGAAGAGATGTCTTTGCACCCTCAACAGCCAGTAACATAGCAACGTTGTTGTCTTCCTCTGTCATGTCTACCATTTCACTCTCTCCAAGGACGCTCTTGCTGATTATAACCTGGCCCTCCAACAGATATGTCACTGGAAAAAGGGCCACAATAAGTGCAAATAGCCAAGGCAGAAGCTTTGTGCTTGAGGCAGAAGGTAAATGAGTGAAGACCACAAATACAGAAGTGCATATCATAGTAATGATTATGAGGGTATGCAGTATAGCCGCCTGTAGGAAATACTCAGCAGATATATATATTCCGAGAGCAATTCCCACCGCAATGGAGTAAACTGTCCTAAACTCAACAATGTACTTAATTGGAATAATGGAGGTAATGGCTGCGAGAGTCAGCACAATTGCAACAATTAGCAACCATGACGGCCAGGTAGGCTTCGAGGCCATGAAACCATATATGGAGATATCATCACCAGACTGACGGGCAGCTTTAATTAAGTCTGAGTGATAAGTCCAGGACACTAGAATTGGGGGCTGCATCAGGATAAACAAGAAACCAGTCGCTACAACCAACACCAAGCATCTCTTAGCCGACTTCAAGAAAAGGGGAAAATAACAGTTGTTAACAGTTAGTTATGATAAAAGTCATTGAATGTGCACCCATAGAAATAAGCAGTGAATGCCTCATGAGTAGACGTGACACGAACGACATAATCTCATATTCAATACATAATAAAACCATAATTTAGGGCAACCACTGAGAGGAAATGTGATGCTAAGCATTGATAGCGAAATAAAATCTAGCTGAGCACAGAATTCAAAGGACCAAAATAAATAAAATTGAATCTGCCCATGCAACATCAGCCAAGTCAAGTGAATTGATTGCAGTTATGTTTCCACCTATCTGTTAACGAAACCACATAAAATTAAAATCAACAGAAGTTCAAATCATTTTCAGTGTGTTGTCCTAATAATGATACTTATTGCTGTTGTTAAATCTCAGAGTAATAGCCTCTTGTGAACATTAATGAAGAGAGAAACCAAATTGATGGAAACACCTCAACAATTAAGTAAATAATAAGTGTAAATGGTTATCAATGTCGAGCAAAACAGCACACGAGGAATTACAAGTGCACCAACAATGAAAATAATGAACGATACCATGACATGGGAAAAGTGCAGAGCAACGATAGGCACACAAGCTAATCCAGTCAAAAGAATGCAAGAGCCTATAAGCAAACCATCGGTTGGAGGCCTCCCATTCCACCACTGAAGGGCTTCAAAGATTGTTTCACGACAGAGCCAGACAGACAAAGAAACAACACCAGCATGAGTGTAACCCTGCCAAGGTTTCATCTTTGAAGTATTTTTCGATTTCTCCCTGAAATATAATGAGAAAAATGAAGTTGCAGACGATAAATGGTAACTTTTAAATTTGAAGTTTGGCTGGTCTGTACTTGTAAAGCAGCAGTGGAGGAGAGACTGCTAATAAAAGAACAGCTGAGACCCAAATAATACTCCTTGAAGCCATAAAAAGCATAGATAGCTTTGAGGAATATAAGCAAATAAGAATCCAAACTGCCTTAGATCTGATTCTGCCATCCATAAAAAGTCTCCTAACAATTGCCAAACCCGCACAAGTGGTCATGGCAACCATATAACTTGGATACATAACATCGTCGTCCATACCATAGTAGTGCACATTTGAGTAGTTAAAAAAATTATTTTCAATATGACACAGTAATAATGCGTGGCTTATCAATCCAGCTTCAGTTAGGAAACGAAGTTTTGATGGAAGCACGGCTAAACCAGGAACAACCATTGCCAGGATTACACTGCCAACAATAAGCTTACAGAAGGATTTCAATGACATGCCTGCAATCCAAATATTGAGGTCCCAATAGTTATGAATCACAAACCACATCACCATTAAGCTCCCAAGCACAACAAAAGCAGAGTAGGATGATAATCTTTTCTTCGTGAAAAAGTGAGCCAGATAAAATCCAGCCACCGATGGAAGTGGGAGGAACTGCAAGAGAGAGGGTATTAAAATTCACACTATATTATTTCTCTCCAGTTTATAGTAAACTTTCACCGTGAAAATAAAAGTTTTACCTACACAAATTAAAACTTTTAAGTAGACAAAGTAACAAATGGATGGTTAATAGATGGACTATACACTGGGTGGATTGACAACAATTCAGTATCAGAATAAGACTATCTGCTACAGGAAATATTGTAACTTGATTAGTCATTCTGTATAATGTTGGAAAAAATTTCAAATTGGATTTTTGTATCTTACTACTGAAACAGATCTGGATCATACTAAAAATTACACCAGCCAGTATTAGTTGTGAGGATCAAGATCTGGAAAGCGCAAATGGCAGAATTGTGTTGGATAACAGACAGGACCACACAATCTTCGTGACCCAAGAGAAAAGGAATTTTGGCTGATGTTGTGAGCTGTAATAAAAGTAAAAGTAAAACAAAATAAAATATATAAAATATGTGTTTTTGCTTGGGTAACACGACATATGATCACCCACTATAGTACAGGCTAGTGTAAATTATAATGCAAACATGGGCAGGTAAAATCATATGAACAATCCCCACCTCATACACTTTTGAAAACACAGATTATTGAGACCTTTGCTTCAACTTGTAATTTTAAAATAGCACAAGCGGTATCTTCAAACGCTAACATTAGAAATTTTGGTGCATGCTTATTTAATAAGCCTGATAAACCAATTAAATATTTTAACTGTGTTAAAATAGAGACTCGACCTAATCCAACTGTTTTGAGACATATAACACACACCTCTCACGTCTAAGAATGAACGACTTGAGCGTGAAGTTTACAAGATATAATCGGGTGACCAATAAGGCATTCAAACACATAGCGATGAGTCTGAACTTTGATAAGATGTTAAGATTGAGACTTGAATCTAACTCAACCCCAAAAGATAGCTCAAGAAAGAGATTGTTCATGTCCATATATACAACTCCCAATTGTTTAATTCAACCGATATGAGATATCTAATAAACAATAACGAGTAAACTATCTTAATTTTTGTGGAATGTTTTTGTAAATATCTATGGACAATTTAAATGCAGAAAATTAGTATTTTTAACGATGATGAATTATCTAACAAACAAAACGAGTAAACTATCTTAATTTTTGTAAAATGTTTTTGTAAATATCTATGGAAAATTTAAATGCAGAAAATTAGTATTTTTAACGATAATGAATGTCTAATATATTTCAATTTACATGTTTAACTGAACTACTTGTATGTTATATAATTTCCCAACTGATTTTATTTTTTCATGCGATTCATGAGTTCGGCAGATTTATCCAATCAAATGACTTGACATTATCATATTTGTGAGCATACATAGGAATGAGGGTATACAGTTTTCAATTGGTGACAAATTTGCATCAAAATCTTATAAATAAAACTCACAACACTACAAAAGTAAGCTAACCAGTTATCACAGGATTGGGTAATAGTAAATAGAACAGCAATTCGTTTTACAGGTAATCATTCTAACAATCCTTATGCCATATGTAAAGGAAACTTGACATGGTCCCAACACATGGTCAACATTACCACAAGATATGAACGCACAGAAACCTCACATTCAAACACATTGACATAGTCTGTTGGATGAAGATGCTAGTTCCAAATTCCAAACATCAAACATCAAAATTGCACAACATAGTATTTCAAAAGGTAGGAAATAAATTAGTATATATTCAAGGAACAAGAATAATTCTAGAGGATTGCAAAGTGGGATATAATTCCTGCATATGATTACATAGAACAAAATCAAAACAAATTACACAAAAGCACGGCGTCGAGGGAAAATTTAATATTCCTAAAGCAAAAAGGTGGGTCGTTAGAAGCAACTGGATATGGATACAGCGTACCAGAATAGGAAATCCCACAACTATTGCCCCAGAAGCACTGACGATTATGGCCAAAGCAGTAAAGAGCAGTGAGCTGAAAGCATCCGAAATCATACCAACAGCGTATGCAGCAGCAGCACCTGCTCCCCCAAGCATTGTAATGGTCACCAAAATATAATTCAGGGGTGGTGGGACATGAATATACCGCCCAAATGAGGGGAAAACAACCCTAACCTCCAAACATACAACCACAACGACCAAAGCCAATGCACCATTGACAAACCTAATACTGCGCAGTTCACTCTCTTTCTTAGTAACCCACCAGAGTGCCCCTCTAATGGAGGCATACAGCTGAAACAGAAATGGAATGAAGAAAAGAAGAAAAACATCGCAAACAGCAGCACTGGAAGAAAAAATTACAGAATAGTGCGATGCAAGGTGAAACAGTGACGGAAAGAACAAAAGATTCAAAGTGTGCACGCAACTCTCTAGCTGCCCGAGAATAAAAATGTCACGGGGCACCTCACCACCATGGTAACTGACTTGTTTAAATTTGAAGGAAGATACCCTAGGAATTGAGTACAGCCAATAGAAAATGCAATTAAAAACCATAAGATAGTACGCGGCATTAATCAAACCCACGGCGAAAACAGTAGCCCACGTGAACAGCACGGAGGCAATGAGTGGAGCACAGGCAAATAACAGGCGTTCAAGAGCGAGCACAATGGTGGGATATTCAATTTGAATCCACTTGAACTGAAGTGAAACCCAAACCCCGATTAAGAAATTAGCCAATGCACAAGTTATGGAAGCGAGTAGAACGAGAGGCACGTGACTGAAGGAGTAATAGAGAGCTGAGCTGAAAAAGAAAGCTAACTGTGCGGCGATGAGTGAGAACCAGACGGCAAAGAAGGAACCTGATTTGAAGTTTAGAGAATCAAGAATGTAGGCAATCATTAACCCCAGCAAGAGGATAGCAATCACTGGCGTGCCACCGAGGTCGAGGAGGAAGGTGGCTGAAGGAACCAGGGAAACGGCGATCCTAGCGTTGTGTACAAAGGAAGAAGAGGAGAATCTGGAGTTGCTGGAGGAGGAACTGGCGTGGCGGCTGCTGGTACTTCCGACATGATAGGAGGTGGAACCAGGGCTAGAATTAGGGTTTAGATCGGAGTTGTAGGGCGATGAAGAAGTGGGGAAAGAGGGAGCGCTCGCGGAGGAGGATATATAAGGGCGAAAGGCCCGCGGCTGAAGCTCCGGCGGCAGCATATCCGCAGGCGGCGTTGTTTGATTTTCGAGATTGGAATCGAAGTGAGCAATTAGTCAAGGAGAGGCGGTGATGTGATGGAGGTGTGCAAGTGCTTAGGGATTTGGATTAACGCTAATTGTCATTTTTTACATATACTTTAGCTGTGTTTGCAATAGAATATGGTTCTAGGAACCATTAGAGACAATTATGGAAAGAGAGTTTCATCATATCAATCATGTTTATATTACCATAAAAATTAATATATTTGATATAAAAAATAATATTTTTTTTTGGATCACCAATATAGAATATATATTTCATAAAATTGACTCATGACACCGTCTCACATAAATTTTTGTGTTTTAGAAATAATTTTTATGTTTGTGGATAAAATATATAATCTTGGGCCGTAGTCTTAGAAACATTTTTGCACATTAATTAAAAGTAAGAGTGGAATTTGTAACGGTAATTTGCTGAAAAATGCATCTGTCCAATATTTTGTTATGATTTAGTACCTATGAGTTTATTTTTGTGTTTTAATACCTGAAAACAGTCTAGCTTTATTTTTAGTACATGTGTTATGCAATTTTACATTTTTACCCCTTTTTAATGAATAAAAAATTATAAGAATCCCTCCCTATTGCTGTTCATCTTCCCTCATCGGCTCTCTTTCCCGCTTCCCCTCCTGTTGTCTTCTGTCCGAGAAACCTTTTTTTTTTTCCTTCAATTTCTTAATCGACTCTCTTTCTCGCTTCCCCTCCTGTTGTCATCTGTCCGAGAAACCTTTTTTTTCCTTCAATTTCTTACACACCTTTATCTATAAACCCTCTCCCGTTCTCCATCGGCCCAATTTACCATATTTCCGCAAGTGTATGTAACTAACTCTTCGCACAAACCCGTAGCTCAAAATCGTCAATCTTTGTAACGAAGCGTAGAAATTTCCCAGCAAAGCCGAGTCCCTACCAGCGCTACTGTTGCTGGAAACTTTGCAAAAACCAGAACTTCTTGGTCGAAGCAATTTCTGGGTCGAAGCAGCGTATGTGAGGAGGAGAATAAGGTTGAACAAAGTAATATGCTTGATTGAATCCAATTTATGTTTTTTTTTGTTAATAAAATTTGGTGCATTGCCGTGAAATTGAATTTTATGCCAGTATTGTGAAATTGAATTTTGTTGTTTTGACCGAATACGGACATTAATGTGCATGATATTGGGAACAAGTTTTGTTTACAATAAGTTGTTAGTTTATAGAATATACTTTGAATGATAGTTATGTGAGATTAGTTTGGCTTGTGAAAATGAGATTGTTTTAGTTTATTTTGACGGAATGTTTTTGATTTGGTTTGATAGAATGAGATTGTAATTTGATATTAGTTTCCGCATGTAAGATCTTTATCATGTTTCCACTTGATTTCTTTTGGGCACTATTTTTTTTTTTTGATTTGACTTACCTTTTATCAAACAATTTTGAGAAGAATTGTTGAACTAGTACGATGATTTTGTAGAAAAATAGTTCTAAAATTGGATGATTTTGTTGAACTATAACGTGAATAGAAAAATTTCTGCTTCAATATTGTTTGAGCACAAAGGTCGATTTTGGATAAGTTGTGATTTTATTTTATGTAATTCATTTATCCCCATTATTTGAGTTTTTATTTAATGTAAGACATTGTAGAACTGATATTCTGTTTTTGGATTTCCAATTTATTTGACGCCTAAATCGGCAGAAGCAAATATTAATAATTTAGATATTCGACGATCGATTTATTGATGGAAGTCGGTTCGGGGAGCGCAATATTTTCGTTTCTTGGAAGCCGCTACGTCAATGGTCTTTATTTGATTTCAATTCCTAATGACGCAACTTTGTTAGAGATATTCGAGAGTTTAGGACGAAAATGTGCGGCTATTAATTCTGAATTAACGTTATTGCAATACATGGCACCCCATGATCAGATTGCAGTAACCCTGAATGAAGATGACGATGTTCGAAATATGATAAACCTTCACAGTTGTTTGAAATTAAATATAATCAAATTGATAGCATTTCCAAAAGATGATCAGAGCCCAGTCATTGCGAGGTAACTTCCTTTTTTATTTTTGTTTGCATTGTTTTTATTGTTTGTTTGCAGGTTTCAGATATTGCAGAGTTGGTAAATGAGTTATTGTTTGTTTTTTATTGTTGTGCACGACTTGAGTATTGTTTGTTATATTTATAGTTCACTTTAAATTATGTAAAAGAATATTGATGTGTTTCCTCATGTATTTTATTGATTTGTATTAAAATGATTAGGTTTGATTTTGCTGATGAAGTTTGTTCTGATGGAGGTCACGAGCTTGACGTTGGCACTTTAACCAATTCTATTGATGCTTGGATTCATTGCATACGTGGTGTTGGGCAAAAATTTAAAGATGCAGCTGAATTCAGGATTTGTCTTAAAAATTATGTTATTGCCAGTAGAAGATCTTTTAGGTACATGAGAAATGAAAGTGTTGTTTGCAGCAAAGAGAATTGTGAGTGGAAAATTTATGCCTCCAAACATAAATCGGACAATTCATTCGGCATAAGAAAGTGCAACCTAAGCCATAGTTGTGGGGATGATAATTTGCGGAGTAGAGGTCACCCTAAAGCTGATTCATCCTGGGTAGCTAATGTTGTGAAGGAGAAGTTAAGGGGAGAGCCATCATATCGCCCATGTGCAATGCTGAAGGACATTGAAAGAGATTATGGAGTAGAACTTGAGTATCATAAAGTTTGGGCGGGTAAAGAGATGGCAATGCATGATATTTATGGAACTGATAAGGGGTCGTATGATAAATTACGATGGTATTGTCATGCTGTTAAAGAAACAAATCCCGGGAGTTTTGTTGAATGTGAAATTGATTCGATGACAAACAAATTTAGACGGTTATTCATATGTTTTCATGCATGTCTGGTTGGTTTTATTAGTGGTTGTCGGCCATTATTATTTTTGGATGGAACTCACATTAAGAACAAGTACAAAGGATTTTTATTAGGCGTTGTGGCAAAGGATGCGAATGATGATGTTTTTACACTTGCGTATGCAATTGTTGATGCAGAAAACGATTCTAATTGGGAATGGTTTTGCTACCAGTTAAAACATGTCTTGGCATCCCAATACATAATGATATTCCGTAGCTACATTTTTTTCTCTGACCGACATCCTGGACTTATCAAAGCTATTCAGACTGTGTTCCCTGGTATTCACCATTCTTATTGTTTAAGACATCTGGTCGATAACTTTGTCAAGCAGGTTTGTCTTATGGTGATTTTTCAATAATTTAGCCATCTTTTTTTTTTTTGTTATTCTTCATTAGTTGGTTATTATCTGTAATGTTTTTAAATTTTTTTTTTGCAGGTATTGCGTAGGTATCCTCTCCATAACAAGAAACATTGGTCTTCTGGTTTGAAGAAAGCTGCGTACACCCCATCAAGACATGAATTCTCGCAACATATCAAAAGCATAATCGATTCGATGCCGCTCGCCCACGAGTTTCTTGTGAGTGTGCCCTCAGAAAATTGGGCCAATTCTATGTTTGTGGGTGAGCGATGGGGTGTCATTAATAATAATATTGTTGAAAGCTGGAACAATTGGGTAAAACAAGCGCGATATCTACCTATTGTGGGTATGATAGATAACATACGAATTCAAATAATGACCACGATGCACAAAAGACGAGAAAAACAATGGCGATGATCGGAGAACTAAGTCCAAGAAAAGAGAAGGAGGTGTCAATTGCATATGGACAATCTCGAAGCTTAAAGGTGCACAAGTCATGTGGAGCTCTGTTTGAGGTGATAGATGGGGACAAAAGTTTTTCAGTGGATTTGAATTCATGTCGTTGTTCATGTCGATATTGGCAGATGTATAGGCTACCGTGCAAGCATGCTTGCTCGTGCATAGAATCAAAGTCTCTGTCGGTTTATCAATTCTGTGATGGATATTTTAAGATGAACATGTACCGCCAAGCTTATAAAGGAATCATAAATCCAATTCCAACAAATGACATGAGTGAGGGTTATCTGAATGATGGACCTACCATTTATGCTCCTACAACCCGTAGCCAGCCAGGACGTAGAAGGACCAAACGGATACCTTCTCAAGTTGAACAACGTGTGACAACATGTGGGAGATGTAATGGGCGAGGGCATAATAGACGAACTTGCAAAGAACCAGTGCCATAATTGGTTTGATTGACATATACATTAATACTATATCGTTTACTTCCATTATCTTAAGTTATTTGTAATTTAATTTATTTTAAAAATTCCAAATTGCTATCTTAATTTTTTTAATTGGTTGCAGGCATGTGTTAGAGTAAGAAAGCAGCATGGAAGGTTGTTCAAAAAAGACAACAAGATGTGGTGGCATTTTGTGAATATATTGGTGTTGTTCATAGAATTAATCGATCTTTTGGATCATTACGTTTATGGTAGCCATTTTTTGTTTGCTGTTTTGACGTGATGGTAAGACTTATCGTGCGTTGATGGCATGACATTTTTTTTGTAAACAAACACTGAATCTGTTCAATTTACAAGTATTAGTTAGTATTTGAAGTTTGTAATGAAGAAGACTAATGTGTTGCTGTCAAACTCAATTGGTTCATTGAGATTGGAAAACTGTATGCTGTTGCAAAACAACAGATTATGTGTTTGGAATTGCAATTTGTAGATGTGTAATGAAGTGATTATGTCTTAATCATTAAATTGTATTGTTGACAGATAGTTTCATATTTGTTGTGAGTTGTGGTTTGTTATCATTACAAATATTCCCTTGCAAATTTTTTCCAGGAATGTTTTGCCAAATATACCAAATTTTAAGCTTCAGTACATTTTTTTCCTTAAATGATACCCAAATTTGTTGTTACTTAATATTATAAATTGAAATATCATTTTTATGCATTCTGAAAATATTCGGTTATTATTAGTGTTTACATGGAACATTTGGAAAAAAAAAACAAATTCGCAACTACGCATAGAACATCTTGAAGTACTTACTTTTACTTGCGAAATACATATTTTCAATTTTAAAATACTTGATTTGGTAAATGAGATACTTGTTGGAATTTTGGTGCTTAATGAATGAAAATTAATCAAATAAATCAATGTGTTTGATTTGGAAAAATTCGAAACGAAGAACGAAGCTTAATGAACGAATATTAAGTTCGATTGTTCTGAATAAAACTCGAAAGAGTTCATCATACGTTGAAAGAACATAAAACGAGTAGTCGGAACGTGTAAGGGATGAAAATCGGAAAAAAAAAAGTTGCGCGTGAACAGTAGCAGACGCGCACATGCGCGCGCAATAATGTCGGGCACCATATTGAGTGTTGACAGCAACACATTAGTCTTCTTCATTACAAAACTCAAATACTACCTAATACTTGTAAATTGAACAGATTCAGTGTTGTTTTACCAAAAATTGTCATGCTATCAACGCACGATAAGTCTTACCATCACGTCATTTTAGACCTTTGAACAGGCCTCGTTCATCAGACAAAATTGCCGAAGCAATCCGAGCTCTATACCCTTCCATTGACGTATTCCATTCTTCATCCCAAAATGTCGGGTTATCTCTTGCAAAACATTCACCCCATAGACAAACATAAACACCACAATTTAAATCATTTCCTTGTTGCCTACATTTTAACCCAATCACTTCACCTTTGCCAATATCACAATTTTTCACATTCCAAAGATATCCAGACATAAATTTGGCCTAAAAAAGAAATTCAATGAATATTAGTTTTCAAAAAAATCATAAAAGATGTGTGTGTGTTGTGCACTTTTGCTTAAAACAAATTTTTTTTTTGTATCCGACTTACAATTTTCTTGGCTGCACCTTTGTAAACAGGACTACTAAGAGAATCTCTTAGTGTGAAATATTGATCGCCTCTAGTATAACCCAGCAAGATCCAATGTGCTCTGTAACTAATTGGGAAAATTATCTGCTTACAGCGTTCTAGAACCTCTTTGTTTAGTTCGGACAGCTTGCTCAATGTACTCCCATCCAACTGTGATGTAAATTCTGAAAAATCTTTATCTTTGACCCTCTTCTGCTTCATTTTATCGAGCATCCGAATCACGTTAATCTATGCAAATTTTTAAAAATATTGTTAGCTATCATCTTGATAAAAATATTTTTTACTTAACATCAAAAAATTTTACCTGGACATTGGGAGACATGCAGTATATGTCATGCCCATATTTATGTTTTCTATTGCTCAAAGTATTGAAATAGGCATGAATAAGGTCAGATCGTAGTTCGCTGCCAAACAAACAAAGCAGTAACTCGTGCCCATGCAATATCACGTCATCATCTTGCCAAACTACACCACTACAAAGACAAAATAACAAAAATAACAACTCAAACAAACAAAAAATGAAAAATTATTATTTCGCCAAAATTTAAAAAAACAAGATCTTCTTACCCCAAAATATCCCCGCAAATGTACTTTTCAATTATGTCTCTCTCTTCCTTTGATATCTGAACATGACCATCATAGTCATGTCTACCTCAGAACTCTTGCAAAGATTCCTCAACGGCACTTTCAGCTATACCTTTAACATCAATAGCATCCTATATAAAAACAGAAAATATGCAAATACAAAATTCATTAACAAAATTTAATTACTAACAAATCATACAAAATTTAAATTATTTTTAGCTATTGCCAAACAAATTAAATTTAAATTACCAGATCCAAGATGAGTGATGATTCTTGTTTTCTCTGTCGCTTTGGGGTCGTACTAGGAGGTGTCAAATAGTCAGGATGTTTTCTCTTTTTCAACCGATCTGTTCTTTTTTGAACCGTCTTCACAATCGATGATTTTGGATTATAAATAATCATTTTTTTCCCTTCTCCAATGTCGGTACCTACGTGCACGTCGTCTGAAGAATTTGTGTTCATTTCCACTTCATCTACAACCACTCTCACATAACTCTCCATTTTAATGTTGTCTTCTGTGTCCGATTTCACTTTGTTCTCAACCACTTCATTCAAACTTTCAAATGCAGCATCAACATGTCCATCCACATCTTGCTCGGTATGACCTTCATCATACATATGTGTCGCATCCTTGAAGACAAATCGGGTTGTATCATCTTCAACCACTTCATTTTTTTCCTTCAACACTTTAATCTCATTTTCAAGCCTTTTTATCTGTTCCAACAATTCTGAATCATTGTATCGAGACTGAACCTGAAAATATAAGTGCTCATTGAATATGGTAATTCGTTAAATAGCATACTATTTAAAAATTGACTATCATCAATTACAAATGTTTACCTCAACAATCATCTGTACATCATCAACGAGTTTTTTTTTCCTCCTCAAATGGTTTGATCGCCACAATCTAACAACATTAAACACAAATTCTTAGTTTTATTAATACATGTAGTCAAAAATATAGGATGATGTAGATTAAATTGCGCAAACCTTGTTCGATCTCACAGCCATTAGAGCAGCCTCAGCCCCTTTAGGATTCACGGGAATCTTGCTCTCTCCCCACTTGAATAAACGAGGAAAGCAATGTAAAACACGAGGTTCACCAAGCATAGGAACTCTTTCATACACCCAAGCCTGTACAAATAAAATGATTAGCATTTACTACAACCAACAATAACATATATAAGCTTCAAAAAGAAAAAGATAATACCATCAATCCAACTATGCAACCTACCATATATTTTTTTATCCTTTCTTCTCACTTTAGAGAATCCAAGATGATCTTCAATTTCATCACGCAAAAACCTAAAGGCTGCATCTCCCCAACCATATTCAAAAAACGTTTCCAAATTGTCCAAGTATGGGAAAATAAACTTTGGTGTTCCAAAATTACTAATAGGAAATATAACACAATTAAAAAGAAGCAAAATAAAAAATCTAAAAAAATCATCAATCTCAAGCTCATTTCCTGCCAAATCAAACAACTTATCTATTATGACATTTCTCTGCACACAGTTCACCCCCTTGAAATGACGCTCAAGAAAGTTTGAGCCCAACTTTAAATCCAGGTTAACGGGTTGACCAACGCTCGACAACCCTATAACGATAGAGAATTCCTTCGAAGTAAATGGCACCATGATATTGCTTCCAAAACAAAAGCTGCATGTCTCTACTTCAAAGCGTTTAAGCATTGAGCAGACTCTTGATGTGCTTATAGAAAGTTTCTTGATCTTCAACCAAGGTGCCAGAGGTGAAGCTTCTATCCTCTTCAATTGTAACTCACCCAATCTAGGAACCAATTGCTCCATCACGGCTAAAAACTTTGTTGGCGAACACCTTGAGTAACCCTCTTTAACATATGGACCAATATCTGCATCATTATCAGGCGTATTTTCTTCACTCTTTTTTTTAGTCTTCGTCATTCTACTCCACATAAAAAAATTAAAATATTACATACGAATAATAAATCAATAAATGTCACAATAAATTGACACAAATACTCAAGAAATTAGACAAATAAGTTGCTACAAACATGAACAACCAATCTCAAATAAATATCTCACGACAGTACATAATTATATCACTTATCGAAAAATTGATAATGATCTTACATACGAAAACTAATATCAAATAACAATCTCATTCTGTCAAACCAAATCAAAAAATTTCTGTCAAAATAAACTATAACAAACTCTTCTTGACAAGCCGAACTAATCTGACATAACTATCATTCCAATCATATTATCTAAACTAACACATTCAATTAAAAAAAATTGTTCCCAAGATCATGCACATTAATGTCCGTATTCGGTCAAAACAACAGAATTCAGTTTCAGAATAATGGTCTAAAATTCAATTTCACAATAATGCACCAAAATTTATTAACAAATATAAAACCATATATGGGATTTAATCAAGCATATTATTTTGTTCGACCTTATTCGTGCAAATGGTGTTTGAGTGACCAATTCTCTGCACTAAAAATTCAAGCTTCTTGTCGCTGTCTTTTACGTGGCGATGGTTCTTTCCGCAAATGACAATCTTATTGTGAACATACGTCACAAATCCATTTCTATATCCAAAATTAGATCGAAGAAAAGAAATTACTCTTAAACAAACAAAACATTATAACTACAAAAATTATCAAAAACAAACTAAAATTGAAATGTGTACCCTTTAATTGTCCTTTATTAGTTTTATAGGGTGGTAGCTCCACGCAAATCCGAAAATGAAGCGCCTACTTTCTCCTCCTCACCTAAGCTGCTTCAACGCACAAAATGCTTCCACCCACAAATTGCTTCGACCCACAAATTCTGGTATTTGCGAATTTTTCGGCAACAGGATGGCAATGGATGCTGGGATGTGTGGTTTGGGCTGGTAGGGACTCTACTTTGCTGGGAATTTTCTACGCTGGGTTACGCACAGGTACGGTTTTAAACGACGAATTTGTCGCAAGATTCAGTAAAATAGACTGCAGAAACAAGGGTAAATTGTGCAAACGAAGGACAATGAAGGAAAATGGCCAGTAAAAGAATGAAAGAAAAACGAACAAATTGTCACACAGAAGAAAAGAGTGGGAAGCGAGAAACGGGAAGGGGGAAGGAGGAACGAGGAGAAAAATAACATCACCAACAAATTTGGGGATTCTTATAATTTTTTATTAATTTAAAAAGGTAAAAACACAAAAAACATGTAGTAAAAACTAATTTGAACTTTTGTTAGGTATTAAAACACAAAAAAAGACTAAAGGGGACTGAATCCTAATTAAAACATGCTCAGATGTATTTTTCGCTAAATTCCCCAATTTGTAACATTGAAGATGCCACCACGCATATTCTTTATATACTAGCAACTAATGTATACATGTGTCTACACCTTTTTAAAAAAAATTAAGATTATATATTTATTATGAAATTTTAATAAGTCGTGAAAAAAATTATGTTGAATGTAAAACAAAATTAACAATAAAATACTAAATATATGTAGTTTTAGTTTGTAGATAAAAAACCGCAACAAAATAAAAATATAAAAAATATTTTCATACGTTGACAAAGAAAAGAACCGAAAACTAGATTATACAAATTTAATATATATTTTTTCTTCTAAAATAGTTAGACGATTATTATTTATGTAATTATTTTAAATATTTATTGACTTATTTTTTATGTAATATATTGTTTCTTATGTATTATTTATTGTATTTATTATTTGATAACTGAATTTTAGCATTATTTATAGTAACAAGAGAACCCATTTTTTAATTTTCGCTTCAGGTCCCATCGAGACTTTTCAAAATTTTCGCTTCAAGCTCCATCGAACACACGTACAATTTTGTATAGTCGATGTTTATGAGACAACAAGAACAACACAGAGTGCCTTGGATGGAAAAAATTGTGTATTAGCCTCAATATCCAAAAGCTGCAAGTCCTTTAAGTTTTCCGCACAGCCGATATGATATCTTCCTGTAAATATTATATCAAAATACATCAGAAATCATTTAACAAAACTACGTTAAGCTTTTCAAAAAGTGTATATTTTGAATTATAACAAAAAAAATTATATAATACTACTGGAAAGAGTAAAAATTTAGTTTAAAGCGATTATTATATTTGGGAGACTTGGAGGGACGAAAAATTCTTTGGAAAAGTAAAAACAAACAAACAGGGCTATTCTGAACTGGTGTTCACTGGATGAACATCAACAAGTCTACCATTGTATTCCCCATCATCGTACAAGCTTTAAATCCAACCTTATTAAGATTGACCACATAGATCAACCTTCTTCGTTGCGCCCTATCGAAATACATATCCAAGTAAAGTTTCTACTTTAAATACATTACATAAAATTAATTTTAAATCTCATCCCTCTTTATTTGAGTGTGTGATTTCCATCACATTTATTCAATAGGTGATTATAGAGCTTGTTGATAATAAAGGACCATTTTCATCCCAATCCCAATCCCATGTTTCAGTGTTTGCTATCAATTTGCAATTAGCAAATCAGAAAGGGCATATTTGAATTCATAGGCTCATAGATTTCTTAAGATAGAAAACTAACATGCGTCACCAGGGTTGCCTCTCGAGCTCCCATTTACATTAAGCTTAAAGAAAACAGACGACGGTCTCAACCAAGAAACGATCGCCATCTTATGAACCTTACGAAAACCAATAGAGATACCCAATGAACTCGTTGCCTGAAAGACACCCATCCAGTGCTTAGGCTCGACAATGGACGCGGCATGAGCGAGACACGAGTAAGACAAAGTTGAGATTTCACAGTCTTCCCTAGAATGTGTCAATTGGGTCGACCTATTCTGACTCGTCTTAGTAGGTTAGAAAAACTTCAATCCAACCTTGTCCACCCCAAGTTACAAGTTAGTTGTGTAAACAACCAATTTTGTTTAAATATTTTTTAACATAATTTTTTTAAATTTTTGTGTGTCCACTTGTAGTTGGGTCACGATCTAAACCCATGGTTGACTCTGATTCAAGGTTCACATAAAATACACGACGTTACGACATAACAAGGTCAAATATTATAAACATACACATTTCATCAAAAGAATTATAAACATAAATATATTTAAATGAATATGTATTTAATTTTTGAGTAAAAATATTTTTGGTATAGGAAATTTTTATATATTGATACATGAAATTTTATTAATGACTTAATTGTGTTTTCTCATCATATTTAACTACAATAGAAATTATTATTAAGATTTTATCTGAAATGGATCACAGTGCCGGAGAATTTTGATTTAAAACTACAAGGTTTACTTAAAAAAAATGTGTTATCGGGCCAAAGATAAAGCTAACGGGCCGGGCTTGAGCTTATAATAGAATTATTTGGTTTTTCATTATATGTATAATAAAATTATTTAGACATATTTCGATTAATAAGCTTTCAAATAGTATTTATCGATATATAGGCATAGTTTTATACACATGATAGGAGAAACATATGATATATAATATAAGGATAAGTTAATGATAAATAAGATGTAGTATATTATATTTAATGTTTGATATGATTTTAATAAGATTGATTAAATTTATATATTAGATTTTAATGACAAAATTAACATTATCATAATAAATTTTATAATTTTAAAGTTGTTGCTTGAGTTCATATTTCTTATCTGTTCATGCGCCGACAGTGCTTGCATGATTTATTTTTTTTACCTAATTTTATATATTATATAATATGATAATTGTGTCATTAATTTTGTTAGTCAAGTCAAATATAAATTTTTAAGGTTAATCGAATGATACTAATAATTTTATTGAGATTTATACAAATCATTTATATAATTATCTCGAGTTCATTTATATAATTATCATATTATATAATATATAAAAATAAATAAAAATATTTGTTTGATTTTAATTTCTACCTACAAATGAAATGAGATAACAATAGGGTTTATGATTTTTATATATTAAGGGTAATTAAGTCATTTGTGGTGTTTTTATTATTAGATTAAAATTATCACATCTCATAAAAGAGATATTTTATCCATATATAAAATTATTTATCACGGGCCCATGATATTATTATGAGCTTTCTAAAAAATTACCAAACGTGGGATAAGGAGGATTATTTATCAATCTCTCTCTTATCTCATGTACCAAACTATACCATAATGTATAATTTAATCAATGCATAGTGATGTTTTAAAATAGGTTAGCATATACTACTCTTATGAAATCACGAAATTACTAAAAATACTTCATGAAAAACAAATGATCTATAGCTTCTCACATTTTCAAATTTTGAGCATACACAGTTTTGTCGGTATATATTTGTTTTCCGAGTACATGTGTTCAAAATTTGAAAATTCAAGTATAAATATTATAAAAAAGCATAAAACACCAAATGTAAAATTAAATACATTTTAAAAGCCCATGTTTTAAAATGAGGCACGTTTCACCCTTTTGCATGAATCCTTAAGTTTGACTTTTCCAAAAAGGGTTTTTCTAGAAAATCATAATTTTTACATAAAGACTATATGTATTTTTTTTGGGTATTCACATCAGGTTATCTTTTATTAGTAGATTTTTTATGAGATTGTATTAAATATCTTTTCAACAAGATTTACTTGCTTTGATTGATTTGGAAACACAAAGTTGGCAATTTCCAAATTGGTTTGCAAACATGAGGTCTTCATGCCAAAAATAATTCTCATTTGTTGATTGACAAAAAGTTGTGTGAGACGGTCTCAAATATTGTATTTTGTGAGACAAATATCTTATTTGAGTCATCCATGAAAAAATATTACTTTTTATGCTAAATATCAGTTATTTGGATAATCAATGAAAAATATTATTTTTATGCTAAAAATATTATTTTTTATGCTAAGGCATAGTTTGGTACACATGATAGGATAAACATGTGATATATAATATAAGGATAAGTTAAGAATAAATAAGATGTAGGATATTATATTTAATGTTTGGTATGATTTTAATAAGAGTGATTAAATTTATATATTAGATTGTAATGACAAAATTAACCTTATCATAATAAATTTTATAATTTCAAAGTTGTTGCTTGAGTTCATATTTTTTACCTGTTCATGCGCCGATAGTGCGTGCATGATTTATTTATTTTTACCTAATTTTATATATTATAATATGATAATTAAACCCTTGATTTTGCGAGTCAAGTCAAATATCAAATTTTAAGGTTAATCGAGTGATACTAATAATTTTATTGATATTTATAAAAATTATTACTTTTTATTGTGAATATCGATATGGTTGACCCGTCTCACAGATAATGATTCGTAATATCGTCTGACAAAAGACCTACTCTTGTTGGTTAATACATATGGAAGAGTTAGTTTTCAAGTTTCAATGTCACGAGGCTTTCAATTAATTGTAATGTTAAGACTAGATAAATTCAATCATTTGAGTTTGAGATAAACGTGAAATTTACTTGATTGATGAATCGTATCATGATTGTCATAAAAATAAAAAATATATAAAAATTGAATGTATCATTTTGACAAATCAATTAGTTAATTTATGATATCATGTTTAATTTATTACTCTATTGACATAACGGAAAATTGGGGAAAAATACCTAAAGTTCAAACTCTTTTTAAGTTCAGTCCCTACTCTATATTTTTTAACTCTGCACTCCCTAGTGAGATAATAAAGTACTTTCACCTCCCTTAGTTAATTTTTTTTTTATTTTAAAAGGAAAAAAATCTAAACCCAAAATCTATTCTCGTTCAGAAAAAAAGACTATCGCTCTCTACAGAAAACAAAAATGTGAGATCTTGCCATCGCCTTGTATCTTAGACTCTTCTCCTCTTCTCTCCACATACATGATACAACCACGTCTGCAATAAACAAAATGCATATCAGCTGAATCGAAGTTTTAGCAGAATCGTGCCTTCTCCTTTCATCTTGTAAGAAATTACGTGTAAAGGCCCGTATTTTTGTATTCATAATTTTGCGGAACTATTAAAAATTTTCTAAGTAAATAATTATTTTATCTCATTTAATTAAAATAAGCATGTAAATAATTATTAACTTTAAAATAACAACGGAAGCGAATAATGTTTTCAACCAACAATTTAAGAATAATCCAACGTAAACATCAATTTAAAATAATCCAACATATTAAAACTGAGTTTGCATAATAAAAGGTGCATAAATTAAATCATGAGGTCCTCGGGTTTACTACTACTGACCCAAGATCGCTCACTGGTCTCCGCCCGCGGTCTCGACCTCATCAATACCTACAACAATCAAGTCTAGTGAGTCTAAAGACTCAACATGTATATATCGTGAATAACAAGTAATATATATCATAAAATCGCATGCAACGTAAAATTAAAGTCTCGTAAAGCGTACGATGAAAATCATATCATGAATAATTATACCTACGTGCATATCTGAAAATCATACGTAAAAGCTTTGCTCAACGGAGCTCTATCATAACATATCATAATTTTCTGGTATAGATAATGTTTCTAAGCAAGTGGCCCATAACATAGCGTAAGCGCTTGATCAGACTAAACCACAGTATACTGGGTGGTAGAGATCAATCACAGCCCTTGGACTGGATGTCAGTACCCCCATACATAATCATAAACCGGTCGTAAGTCACCGGGCGGAGAGGTCCTCGGTTGTTCCTACCGACTTCCAAACCCATAAGCATAAGGTGGCCACAAGACATATAGCATTTATCTCAAAAATAAACATTTTATATTTTTATGCACGTAATATAATTATAACCTTATTTTTACCGGATGAGTTGGATCGCTCCCAGGCTCGCTGCGACATAATTCTAATATGTGACACATGCAAATAATTTTAACTTGACAAAAACTTAACCACTAAACCAAAAACGAGACGATTAGGACCAACAACTTTATTTTTAATCATGGCTTCGTACCAACCCGAACCAACATTAAACCGACGTTTAACCATGATTAAAAATACCACAAAATACTGAAAAATATGCATAATAAGTGTAAAACACGAAAATAGGTGAAAGGAGTCCAAAAACATAAAACGCTCTTTCGAGAGTCATTTTGGCACCTTTTGCCGTAAATTCTCGTACGACCTCTAAACTCGACCAAATCATGAACGGCCAAAAACATGACCTTTCTAACTCATTGAGGTACTTTCCAGTCCAAGGCCATGGGCTAAAAGCCAACCAAGAACTCATACCACCCCAAAAACCGAAACCATAGCTGCTGTCAAATTTCAGTAGTGACAGTTTGTATCTTTTGTAGTGAAATTCCTGAATTTTATGACTATGGGCTTGAACCACCACCCAAGGACTCTTACCAACATCCTAAGGCATGGCTTGGACCATGGATAAGGGCTAAAAGCCAACCATAAACCAAGCTATTACCTAAGACACTGAAACATCCCAACCGAGAACTCAATTTCTGTGTAGTGATATGTATTGAATTGTTTTATTATCTTGTGTCGTTCCAATGGCCATTTCATCGACCATGGCTCGATCTAGACATGATGTAGTGTTGTATGAACTATGGCTATGGGCTAGGAGCCACCCACAATCCAAGCAACACCCAAAAACCGAACTCATACCCACACCGAAATTCAAAATTTAAAACCGATGAGCACCTTACTTAGTTATTTAAAAATCTTGTGGATCCGTGAACCAAATATTGAAAGGATGATTTGATCACGTCCTAGACATGATAAGGAATGATTCTAACCCTGGCTACAGTCCTTAAGACAACCAAGATTCGAAACCCCACTTTAAACACCCAATGACAGAAACTTGAACATAAAACTGTAACTCATGGAAATGATGGAAATGTTGCTGTAACTTCTTTGTTGTGCTTGTATGGACTTGAACCATTGAACCAAAAACATCCTAACACATTCTAATTTATTCCTAAATGCAGCCTTGTGTGCCTGGAAAATGAGACAACCTCCTGAAGCACCAAACAATTCAAAACCGTGAGTCACCAAGCATAAGCCAAAAAAATCTGTGCAGAAACCTTGGTATTGTTGCTGTCAAAATCTCGTTTTTGCCTCATAAATCCTGAGCATATGGTGTTTTAAAATATCTATAGTACTTGATTGAAGAGCAAAGAAGCAACATATACATGCCTGGAAATCGTTTTGAAGAAGAACAAACCAATACGACAATACGGCGCGGCGGAACCGAGTTGGATTTCCTTTCTTGTTCTTGTGCTGTTCTTACACGATTAAGCTGCTGATATTCTGATGCATTTTCGAAGGTGAGGGTGTAGGTTTGTTAGGCAATGAAGAAGGGTGTTATAGGAGGTGTTAAGGGGGTAATAATATGCATTTAGTTAGGAGTTACAAGTGCAAGAGTTGAATGGGTTTTTGAATTATGTCTTCTCCCTTAGTTGCCGATTCCTTTCCTCATTTTGTTGCATGATTTCGTTCAGTTACTAGCATGATGGGTTAATGAAGACTCTAGGTATATTATTGTGTTTGAATTCACTAATAACTAATGAATTAAAGGTGAGGAATTGTATTCACCTTAAAGGCTAATGAGGTGATTTGAATGAGGTTTACTACAATTTTTGAATTGTCTTAACATAATATTATTACTACCTCTTGCATGGTATGCTAGTGTTTTATTTCTTGCATTTTAAATTCTTAAGGTTTAATACATTCATTATATATTTTTTTTATGAATGACAATTTAATTTAGAATAGAACATTGCATGGCATACTTGACTTAAAATTTAAGTATTAAAATGTTATGTTTAATTTCTTGACTATTTTATACCTAGATTAATTCATCCTCCATTTATTTACATATTTTTTTTAAGCTTTAATTAAATATTAATCAAAAGAACTTATTTACCAACTTAACTCTAATTAATTTATTAAACCCCAAGGACCTTCTTTTTCTTTAAATTAAATTATTCTTTGACTTAAATTAAATTTAGGAATGTCTTTCTTATTATTAATCTTATCTCTAATCTCCAAACTCCGGTCCGGCCTCGCGTATTTAACTGAAAAGATAAAACTAAACTTTTGCATTTAAAATAAATAGTTATGACTTGTCAAATATCAAAATGAATTAGACCCTTCATATATATATATATATATAAAATCATTTTTAAATTTAAATAGTAATAATTATGCATGGCTTATACGTAGTCTGATTTTCGGGTCGTTACATTACGTGCAACTTTGTTGAAGAGATTTTATTTTCAATGAAAATTGTATAATGGAGATGGTAATTCATCTTTGTCAACAAAATTTATGTGTATTTGTTGTGTTTGTTGAAATTCCTGAGCGTGAAATTTTTTTTGTGTGAATATATGCATCTGATTGTTAGAATATTAGATTGCACAAGATCAAACAAAAAAATCCCCATATCCATTTGAAACACCCAAATCTTATTATCATCATAACCAACCAGTAAGGCAAACCGTAGAGGAAAGAGAAGACATAATTAATGTGTATTTGTTATGGGGTTTGTTCAAATTCCCGAACCAGAATGATCGAGTAAAGTATTTCTTGTAGGTCGTTGTACAACATACAGTAAACAAGTGTTATGTTTTGTATGTATCCCCAATTCGCTAAAAAAACAATGTTGAGAAAATTTTGAAACTAGAAAGTAGTTGAGCTTAGTTCAAATATAAATAGTGTGCATTGGTTGTGTTTGTTGAGAATTTTCCAGGTTCATATTGAGCGCAGATACTGGACGAAAATGTAAATTTTGTGTTTATATATTATGTGTGTTGGTTGTGTTTGTTAATGTTTTTTTAGCTTTGAAGATTTGTTTATGAGGAAAAGTGAACAATGAAACCAATGACGCACATTTTTTTTATGTGAATACTGACAACAAGCTGCTTGGAAGTCCTTGTATTTATCTTCATTATATTGGAACAATAACACTCAATTTTTTCTGTGAAGATATTTGAGTCAATATTGAAGGTGATGTGATGCTGCTAGGAAGTTGTTTGTACAATAGGCGATTGTTTATCTTTACAATCGAGGAAAATATGAGCCTAATGCAGATGTATTTTCATCTTGCCAACAAATGTGATCAAATCAATCCTTCTTCAACCATCATACAATACCTTGCACCTCACCGAAAGTTATATGTGACATTGAATGAAGATGAGGATGTCGGTAATTTGATCACATTGTTTGCTTACATGAAAATGAACATCATTGACATGATAGCAATCCAAAAAGATGAAATTATTCCAATTGACATGAATAACCTCAGGTAATTCCTGTATTTTTTATTTGTAGTTGTGTCACACGTGAACATTAGAAATAAATGATTGAATTTTTTTCGTTTAATTTATTCATACAGTTAATAAGTTCATTTTTATCTAAGATACGGATGTTGGTATTTCGAGCGAAGCATTTAATACATCATTCACTTTTGAAACTTGAATTTTATTTATTGATTTATTTTATTGTTGATTTTCTTTAAGGAATGATGTTGATACAGATGTTGGTTCTTCGAGTGCTTCTCAATTTGAAATGGTTCTACAAAGTAACTCCATTGATGCTTGGAGTCATTTGATTCCTGGAGAAGGAAAAATTTTTAAAAATCCTGATGAGTTTCGAAAGGTTGTTAAAAACTATGCTATTGCTACTAGGAGATTGTTTGTGTATAAGAAAAATGATAGTCAAAAAATTATAGTTGTTTGTATTGTCAAAGGTTGTTCATGGAGAATATATGCATCCAAATATAAGGCAGATGAAACGTTTGGAATTAGAAAATGTTGTCTTCAGCACGTATGTAGAGAGGCAAATCTTCGAACTAGGGGCCATCCAAAGGCTGATTCTGTTTGGGTGGCTAATATTGTTAAAGATAAATTGAGAGGGGAACCATCATATCGACCATCTGCAATTGTAAGAGATATTCATAGGGAATATGGCGTTGAATTGAAGTATCATAAGGCCTGGATGGGCAAGGAAATAGCAATGCATCAAATTTATGGGACATAGAAAGGATGTTTTGACAAATTGAGGTGGTATTGTGATGCTTTGAAACAAACAAATCCTGGTAGTTGGGCTGATTGCGAGGTTGATCAAATGAACAAGTTTCGACGACTTTTTATCTCTTTACATGCATGTATTGTTGGATTTGTTAAGGGATGCAGACCTTTGATTTTTTTAGATGGAACACATATTAAAAATAAATTCAAAGGATGCATACTAAGTGCTATGACAAAAGATGCTAATGATGATCTATTCACTTTAGCATTTGCTGTAGTGGAGGCTGAGAACGATGCTAACTGGGAATGGTTCTGTTTGAAATTGAGGTCTGTCTTGGAAATGCAAAATTGTATATTCGGGAAAATGTTGATTATGACACAACATAAAGTAAACAAATATTACAGTTAATGGTGAAATATCTCAGGTTACAAAAGCAGTGCATATGAAAAACAATGTTACAGAACATACAAGCCAAACAACCAAGAACATCATTCAAGTAGAATTTCCAGCTAAATGGTGAAGGATCCCATATTCATCGGCCAAAATGGTGGAAGCCATGTGTGCACGATATTCGTGAATACTACAAGCATTCTCACGTATCCCCAAAATTCCGGGTCATCTTGTGTAAAGGCTTCTACCCATAGGCACACGAATACCCCACAATCAACGACTCCACTCTGTTGTCGGCTATAACGATCATCAACTTGTGCTTTTGGGGCAGGATATCGAAGTGAATTCTTGATGTAGCTAGAGATGAACTTAGCCTGAGAAAGAATTTCCGGAATTAGTTGATATTCTTTTGTGGTATTCAACTTAATGTTGTAAGTAGCAAATAATACAAACTTACAAATATCTTGACAAACCCTTTTGTTTGGGGTGACCACAACGAGTTCATGTGCATGAATTTACTAGTCACGGTGTCCAAAACCAGCAAAAACCAATGAAATTTTGTGTTCAAAGGCATCAAAATATATCGGCTTTCATTGAGAACATTAGCATTCAGCTCTCCAAGAATACTACGGCTACTTCGGCTTAATGAATCTATAAATCTTGGAATGTCCGCAAACATCAAATTCTTTTCCTTTTTCGTCCCATGAACTTTTTTTTGAAATTCGGCCTATAACATAAAATTTTATTAAATTAATTATGCATGATAGATTGCTGAATTAAATTCAATTACCTGAACCACAGAATTTAAAACCCATATTTTCGGTGGATTTCCATATCTCACAAAATTTCTTGACAAAATATTTAGGTGTGCATTTATCACGTCATCCATCAACTCCTTGTCATACAGCAAGTCACACAGCGTTTGGCTGGAAACTTGTAACTTCATACTTCTCCAAAATTCCTCCTAAAAAAAGTGTATTATTTCTCTAAAATCAAAGAAACTACTCCAGAAATTGACAAAACATAAAAACAAGATCACATATAAAAGAATTACCTCATATCAGATCTTTTAAAAAATGTATCCACAATATTCCTATCGCTATCAGAAATTGATGACCGCCCAACATATTCCAACAACTCATCATCCATTTGATTTGCCTCCTTTACTGCAGCTTGTGCAATTTGCATTACAACTAATTCTGAATTTTCCTGTAATAGCAAAATTTTTACAGTATCAAATATTATATAGAAATAATATATATATAGTACATGAAATGTTTTTAAGATTTACCAGCTCAATAGGCTTATCCGCAACTCTATGACGGACTAGTTTTCTTTTATTCTTTTTTGGGGTTGTGGAAGGAGGTGTCACAAAGTCTTTTTCCTTACCCTTTAGTCTCCTATCTTGCCTACTCATAACATCACGAGCAATCGAAGAAATGTCATTCTTCAACTCAGTCTTCTCCTCTTTGTCAGCGTCACTTTTACTATTCACCTCAATATTGTTGTCAACTTCATCTCTATGTGAATCCTCAATAGCCTGTTCATTTTCAATTCCATCCGTATCAACATATTTTTCGCTCTTTCCTTCTGAAGCATGACCACCATCATAAACCTCGAAAGAAACTTTGTCACCAATTTCAAAAGCATTTAATTTTTCAGCTGCATCAAATTTATGAGCCTCAAATGTCATATACTCATCACTTTCTTCTACACTCTTTCTCCTTTTTTTCGCTAAATCAGAACCACCATCATATCCATTGAAAGGAACTTTATCACCACTTTCAATAGATTTTAAACTTTCATCTGCAAACTCATCAAAATCATGTGCATCACGAGGAATCAAATCATTATTTTCTTCTGTATATCTTCTCTCCTTCCCCTTTGAAACTCTATTTTTACCTTCCATATTTTCAACATGAAAAATTCTCTTCATTTCTCTTATCTCTTCCTCTTGTGCTCTGATAATCGCATCCAGTCGCTTTATTTGAGCCTACATTTATTTTTCCATATCTCATAAAAGATTACAAATAATAAAAATTTAACTAACATAAAAAATATTTCTGTACCAATTCATGTCATATTATATTTTTTCTAACCTTGTTATCATTGTCACGATTAAGAACAAGTATCCTCTCCTCAAGTAAAGGGTAGATGGGGAGAACCTATGTATAATTGCACTAATAATTATGATTATATAAAATTATTTACAATCATAGCAAATAATACAATTGCATACTATTATTTCAAACCTTATTCTTTGTTATGGAAAGAAAAGCAACATAAGCTGCATCGAGATCGT
Source organism: Primulina tabacum (assembly GCF_025594145.1). NCBI lineage: Eukaryota > Viridiplantae > Streptophyta > Magnoliopsida > Lamiales > Gesneriaceae > Primulina > Primulina tabacum. Next base: position 41,864,453 of record NC_134558.1, read on the forward strand.
TTGGGATTTTAGAGTCAACCCAACGAAAAAACCTTGGAAATATATGCAAAGCACATGGTTTCCCAACTGATGGAATCCGTTCATACACCCATGCCTAAAATGAAAATTCATATTAGTTAGGATTAAAATATAGTAAGAAATTCAATACCAAATCCAACTTACCATCAATCCAATTACGCAACCATCAAAATATTTCTTTCTCCTTTCGCCATCGCGTACATGTTTCGAAATTTCTTCATTTAAAAATCTATATGCTGCATTGCCCCATGCATAATTGCATATCTTGCTGAGGTCGTCAACATAAGGCAACAAGAACCGAGGAGTCGTACAATTGCTTGTTGGAAATAAGATACAATTGAAAACAAAAATAATATATAGCTTTACAAATCCGTCAACATCGATATCTTCTTGCTTGTCTGCTAACATATCAAGTTTTGCTGCAATATTTTTTCGTTTGACAATACTTGTTTTTCCTTGAAAATGTCTCCTGACAATATCAGATTCCATTGACATATCTAAATCAATGTACTGTCCAATATCTTTCAGCCCCGTAACTACAGAAAATTCAGCTGAAATAAATGGGATATATATTTTATCACCAAAAACAAAAGCATATGAAATCAGGTCATATCTACGGAGAATTGACTCAACCCTAGCAAAATTAACATGAAATTTAGGCATTTCAAACAAGTGAAAAAAAGGAGTTTCCTTCAAACTCAACATTTGCCTCAAACCAATTTTTGGTTTCAATTTTTGAACCGTGCTCTGAAAAAAGGAAGGAGAACAACGACTAATCAATTCATAATGTCTCGTAACTCTTTCAGTTTTCGAACCATGCTTCATTGCTGCACCCAACACAGTAAAAAAATTGTTCTAGTATTAGAAATTTAAATTAAAATATGACGGAACAAAAATTTACCAAAATGATCAACCATTGCCAAAATGATCTATTATTGAGCAACCATTTACAAAAATGAAAAAACAAAAAAGGTTATATTGATATACTATTTTACAAAATGAAAGAACGAAAATTAACAATAATTTAGCAAATGAAAATTTCAATGACAACAAACAAACGTGATAAAACAAGTAAAGCAAACACCTCAATTCAAAAAATTATTGACTAAAATATACGATAAACAATATACGCCTTTCTTTGGCAATAGATTCACCCAACTATAACTCATTTTCTCCAAACAAATCATTTACTATAACTACATTTATTGGCGACCAGGTTCAGTGCATTATAATATTACTTTCCACATCCATTATAGTATATCAGGCACACCAAAACCCATGACAAAAAGGATCTAAAAATAACCAATTAATAAGTAGGATTCACAAAAATATTCTAATTCACACATTTCATTTAGCTAATGAAGATATTTGACAGTATAATATTACTTAGAAGATATATATGTTATTTATGGTCCCTATGCCTTAAGTAATGAAATAGCTATCATGTTAAGCCTGTTTGAAGCAATGGAGCCGGATTCAAAGCTTAAAAAATTGGATTTCCACATACATGAGAAAATTAAAACAATATTGCACAAATTATATAAAAAGTTGGACAAATCAAGCGAATATAGAAGAAGAAACTCACTTCCTCGTTTGCTTTGCTTTGCCTCTCTGTCCACTGTCATCGTTGGCTTCCAAATCGCCGCCAGTAGGTGTCGCAAGTAGGCGGGTTTGTATGGCCTGTGGTTCTCAACGAAGGAAGAGATGGAAATCAGTGGAGAGAAATTGGGGGAGAAGAGGAGATGAAAATTTATGGAGATGAGTTAGGGATGTACGAGAGAAATTGGGGGAAGGGACAGTTGTAATTGTGGAAATAAAATTGAATTTAAAGGGGCAATGAGATAAAATATGAAGTAGGGAGTGAATTCAAAAAAAATTGTGTATTAGGAAGTAAAAAATATAATTTTATGACATAAGTACTGAATTTAAAATTGATTTTATGATTAGAGATTTATCCAAAAGTGTCCCAAAATAAAAAATGGAGCTTATTTTATTTATTTTTTGAAATAAATAATACTTTTGAAAAATTAAACATTTTTCCGTGGTCGGTTTGCATCCAACGGGTTGAGTTGTGTCTGTTGCTACTGCAATTCACCTTCTTTTCATAATAATGATTATAATATCCAATGGAAAAGGGTCCATATCACACCCGGTACAATTAATAGTAATACTAATGATATCATTTGCAGGAATCGTATTTAAATAATAATAATAATAGCAAATCTGCGAGGGGAACGAGGAGGATCAGCTGGATCTCCAAGTCCCCTCCATATTTATATTGAAGTTTCACACGCACCACCTACGACCATCTCTCTTTCAATCGCCCATGGATTCGAAGTAGTTGCGTCACGTTGAGTCTATGACCGCTCTCCCCTCTAAAGCTGGCAAGATCTCCCAATTGAATGCTCTCATCCTTGGCGAGGCGCTTGCTTCCGAAGAGGATCATCTAATAATCCCCAGCCACGATTTATCTGCGCAGACTCATGTCTCTTCCCCCGGCCAGGTATTTTTTAAGTCGTTTTGATCTTTGCTTCATGCCTCCTTCCCTTTTTTAAATCGTGCTGAGGTGGTGCTGCAGTTTCCGGAGATGTATAGAAAGTCTACTGAGGAGACCCTGCTGGATTGTGGTCCGATTTTGCATCCATTTTTACTGGAAACAAAAATGGGAACAGTTTGTCTACTCGGAGAATGTCGACATTCGAAAGGGGTCTATCAACATTGAAGTCATTTAGATATTAACTTCCCTCCTTTCTTTTCGCTTTTCGTTGCACTTCTTCTAGACTTATTAAATGTTTGACTTTTATTTGGGATCAGTGGTTCAAGGGTGGGATTACCGACCTCTGCTACAATTGTTTAGATGCAAACATCGCAACAGGAGATGGTGAAAAATTTGCAATCTATTGGGAAGGAAACGAACCTTGAGTTGACGCCACTTTGACTTACAAACATCTCCTGCAGAGAGTTTGTCAGGTCACTTTATCATTACTTTGCTTGTGGACTCTCATAGTTTCTGCTATAAATCGCTATAAAAGTGATTTTCATATAATAATTCTGTTTTTATCCCACGCTTTGCATCCTAACAGCTTGGAAATTACTTGAAAGATGTTGGCATCCAAAAGGGTGATGCTGTTTTGATTTATCTGCCTATGATCGTGGAATTTCCTATCGCCATGCTTGTTTGTGCGCGAATAGGGGCTGTTCACTCGGTACTGTACTAGAATATGTTGGTTATATCTTCAATTTTTGGGCGGGTCATCTACTCCTGAAAAATATAAAGTTGATGTGCTCGCTTGTTCAGGTTGTGTTTGCTGGATTTTTCTCGGAGTCTCTTGCCCAGAGGATCATTGATTGCAAACCAAAGATTGTAATAACCTGCCATGCTGTTCGGAGAGAATCCAAGACCCTTTATCTAAAAGACATAGTCGATGCTGCGGTAGCAGAATCTAGCAGCAATGGTACAATTATTATCTATCTAATGCATGATTGTGCTTTTCCAAGTTCTGAAATTTTTGGTTTGATAAAAAAAAATGCAATGTTTTGTATCATTGGTAGACTTCAGTGGGTTTTCACTTTTTTTAACTCTTTTCCGGAGGTGATCTGCAACTCTAAGTTCTTGGATTGCTGGTGAAAAAATTCCTGCATATGCAATTTACCAGATTTTTCTTTTCAAGTTAAATATAGAGCTCATTTCATGACATTCATTTAACTTTGGAAATGAATTGAGTTTTAAGAATGTGGTGGGGAGCTGGGAAGATGGTGGGTTCCTTGACCTTTTGTGCCAAGCGGAATGTAACGAAATTAGTTTCTCTCTTTTGTCAAATGTGAGCGCATTTTTTATTTTCCCCCCTTATCTCCCAGGTTGTGTGAAGGTGGAGAACTACTGGACATAATATTGTCAAAGTAAGTGATTTAACATATATTGTGTACCCTATAATCTTCCTGCGTAAAAGCCCAACTCTCTTATCTAGATTTGAAATATACAGGTTGATGTTAATCAGTCCAGTAAGCCATACACTATTTTAAATAGGACTAGCAAGTGCATTATCTAATAAAAATTAAAATTTTGATTTTAAAAAAAAATAATTTGAATCATTTTATTATTTATTTGAGTTTAATATTTTGACGGATACCATATATTTAGTTTATATCATTCGATTTGTATTATGAAAAAATGATAACATATATTACTTTTATAAATTTTAATCATTGTTCACTATTAGAGTTTTTTAACAATATCGACGTGCACAATAATGCTTTCTTATTCACCACTAGATCGTGAGTTTATATGCTAGAAAAACAATATAGTATAATAATATGTTATTATACTCTCATATTAAAATTCTCAATTTGGAGGAACGTGTTGGTATTGGTGTATTTAATATGTAAAAGACCACTCCAAATATTTTTTTTTGCTTTTAGAAAAAAAAATAAATCTTATAGTCTCGTTGTAGTTTAGGTAGGCTTGACTCAGTACAATATACCGATTTTCCCAAATAATATCGTATATCGTACTGAAATTTCGGTATACCATCATGTCGGTATAGCGAAATTTCATTATGATATAAATTTCATTATGTTCTTACCAAAAAAACTTCGGTATACCGAAATTTCGGTACGATATCGGTATAATGTCGCTTATGCTGCATTTTTTTAAAAAAATCGTGTTATTATCATCACAAAAAAGCTAAAAAGTCGCACATAAAAAATTAGAATTGAAAGAGCAAGTGAGCCAAATAATATTATATTATAATTTTAAAATATATTAAAAAATTTCGGTATTTTGGTTCCAAAAGTTTTTGAATTCAATACAGATATTGATACAAAAAAATTCGGTATGAGATCTGTTACAAAATATTCTATATACTATTAAATTTGATATATTAGTTTTTTACGACACGATAATGGCGATATATTGGAACGATCGATATTTTTGCTCAACACGATAAGTGCGATATATCGGCGGAATTTTTGCTCACCTTATGTTTAGGCAATATAATAATAGTGTGGTGTTGATTAATAGAGCATAGATCGTACTTTTCGGCGATCAATCTGACTTATTATCACTGCCTGGGATTTGACACAATCCCAGGCCATTTGGCATCCACACCATTATTTTTTTATTTATTTTAAACCTAGAACCTTCTATCATTTCATCAACACCTGTCCTATGTCGAACTCTATACTTATTTATCATTTCCAACTAGACCCGATCGTTTAGGGTTGAGGGCTGAGGGCTCAGGGTTTAGGGTTTTTTTTTTTTTTCGCCGTTGGGGTTTAGGGTTTAGGGTTTAGGGTTTTTTTTTTTTTTTTTCGCCGTTGGGGTTTGGGGTTGGGGGTTGGGGGTTCGGGGTTGGGGTTTCGGGTTTAGGGTTTTGGGTTTTGGGTTTAGGGTTTTTTTTTTTTTAATAAAACACCGCCGAAAGCGAGGGGGTTAGGCGGACCCCTACCTGTATATATAAACACAAAAGAAATACAAGATAATGCCTAAAGAGAGGGAAGGTATACCAAGACCTCTCTAAAAGCGAGTCTGACAACACATAAAACATAAAGACATAAAACCTAGGGTGGCAAATACACGTGCCAAAATCTAATCCCTAGGAAAAGCGCATAATAAAAATGAACATATAAGAGCAGCGCTAAATACATCAAAACAAATCGAAACATGTCTAAACTGTAAAGATCCGACTCAGATGTAGGTGCAAAAGACAACCAATTGTACCCATCTCTGAGCCGTCTGTCGCTGTAAGTCCAACATGAAAATGGCGTCCTAGTCCGAGATCGGTCTGCAGTAAATGATCCCGCAATCAAAATAATATCCGGCTGGAGAAGCATTGTGCCAAAACAGTAGAAGCACAGATGGAGTACCGCAATCCAGCTGAAGTAAGAGAAACTTCAAATCCCCAGAAGAAGGTGAAAACGTATGGAGCTCATAACGTCATAAATCCAAGCGTGACTGGAACGTTGATATAAGAGGTAGCCAAGAGATAACATGGAGAGCCACCAATGCACGTAGCAAAAGCAGATAACATATAAATCCCGACATGAATGGAGCTCTGGGCCAGAGAAACCACTGAGAGAGATCATCCAAAGCCACCATAAAACCCGGCAAGAGAACACAAAATATAGAAAGCGGCGGCCAAGGAGAAGCCTGCAGAGAGCGACCGCCAGAGAACAGGGTGGTCCAAATAAAAGCACCAATGGAGAAGGTGCGAGAGTCCACCCAGATCCAAAGAAACAAAGCACTCCAAAGAGACAGTACCTGCAAAGGAAAAAATACATATAGATATATATAAATATATATATATATATATAGAAATAGATCCAAATAAAGGAAGGGGCTGCAAATAGCTAAGAACATCTGTATCTAAGGTAGGGAAGCCCGGAGATATCCGAGCGGGTCAGTATGGATATGTGTCTGGGTAGTGAAGGACCTAACTCTAAGGTATAAACCCTAATGGTATGAGCCCTCGCCGCCAACGCATCCGCCACCGAATTTCTGAAGCATGACCACCATCATAAACCTCGAAAGAAACTTTGTCACCAATTTCAAAAGCATTTAATTTTTCAGCTGCATCAAATTTATGAGCCTCAAATGTCATATACTCATCACTTTCTTCTACACTCTTTCTCCTTTTTTTCGCTAAATCAGAACCACCATCATATCCATTGAAAGGAACTTTATCACCACTTTCAATAGATTTTAAACTTTCATCTGCAAACTCATCAAAATCATGTGCATCACGAGGAATCAAATCATTATTTTCTTCTGTATATCTTCTCTCCTTCCCCTTTGAAACTCTATTTTTACCTTCCATATTTTCAACATGAAAAATTCTCTTCATTTCTCTTATCTCTTCCTCTTGTGCTCTGATAATCGCATCCAGTCGCTTTATTTGAGCCTACATTTATTTTTCCATATCTCATAAAAGATTACAAATAATAAAAATTTAACTAACATAAAAAATATTTCTGTACCAATTCATGTCATATTATATTTTTTCTAACCTTGTTATTATTGTCACGATTACGAACAAGTATCCTCTCCTCAAGTAAAGGGTAGATGGTGAGAACCTATGTATAATTGCACTAATAATTATGATTATATAAAATTATTTACAATCATAGCAAATAATACAATTGCATACTATTATTTCAAACCTTATTCTTTGTTATGGAAAGAAAAGCAACATAAGCTGCATCGAGATCGTTTGGGATTTTAGAGTCAACCCAACGAAAAAACCTTGGAAATATATGCAAAGCACATGGTTTCCCAACTGATGGAATCCGTTCATACACCCATGCCTAAAATGAAAATTCATATTAGTTAGGATTAAAATATAGTAAGAAATTCAATACCAAATCCAACTTACCATCAATCCAATTACGCAACCATCAAAATATTTCTTTCTCCTTTCGCCATCGCGTACATGTTTCGAAATTTCTTCATTTAAAAATCTATATGCTGCATTGCCCCATGCATAATTGCATATCTTGCTGAGGTCGTCAACATAAGGCAACAAGAACCGAGGAGTCGTACAATTGCTTGTTGGAAATAAGATACAATTGAAAACAAAAATAATATATAGCTTTACAAATCCGTCAACATCGATATCTTCTTGCTTGTCTGCTAACATATCAAGTTTTGCTGCAATATTTTTTCGTTTGACAATACTTGTTTTTCCTTGAAAATGTCTCCTGACAATATCAGATTCCATTGACATATCTAAATCAATGTACTGTCCAATATCTTTCAGCCCCGTAACTACAGAAAATTCAGCTGAAATAAATGGGATATATATTTTATCACCAAAAACAAAAGCATATGAAATCAGGTCATATCTACGGAGAATTGACTCAACCCTAGCAAAATTAACATGAAATTTAGGCATTTCAAACAAGTGAAAAAAAGGAGTTTCCTTCAAACTCAACATTTGCCTCAAAACAATTTTTGGTTTCAATTTTTGAACCGTGCTCTGAAAAAAGGAAGGAGAACAACGACTAATCAATTCATAATGTCTCGTAACTCTTTCAGTTTTCGAACCATGCTTCATTGCTGCACCCAACACAGTAAAAAAATTGTTCTAGTATTAGAAATTTAAATTAAAATATGACGGAACAAAAATTTACCAAAATGATCAACCATTGCCAAAATGATCTATTATTGAGCAACCATTTACAAAAATGAAAAAACAAAAAAGGTTTAGGGTTTGGGGTTTGGGGTTTGGGGTTTGGGGTTTAGGGGTTAGGGGTTAGGGGTTAGGGGTTTAGGGGTTAGGGTTTAGGGTTTAGGGTTTAGGGTTTTTTTTTTCTTTTTTTCTTTTTTTCTTTCTAGTTTAGGGTTTAGGGTTTTGGGTTTTGGGTTTAGGGTTTAGGGTTTAGGGTTTTTTTTTTTTTTTAATAAACACCGCCGGAAGCGGGGGGGTTAGGCAGACCCCTACCTGTATATATCATCAAACACAAAATACAAGATAAAACCTAAAGAGAGGAGGATAAAATCAACACCTCTCAAAAGGCTAGTCATACAAAGAGAAAAACAGAAACCTAGGGTGGCAAATACACAAGCCAAAAACTAATCCCTAAGTAAAATGCATAATACAAATAAACACAAATGATCAGCGCTAAATATATGAAAACAAAGCGAAACATATCTAAACAGTAGTGATCCAGCTCAGAAGTAGGTGCAAAAGACTTTCGATGGTACCCATCTCTGAGCCGTCTGTCGATGTAATGCCAATCTGAAAAGTACATCCTAATCCAAGAACGGGCAGCTATACACGATCTGGCCGTCAAAATAATATGCAGCTGGAGAGATACTGTGCAAAAATGGTCGAAACACAAAAGGAGGACCGTAATCCAGCTCAAGTCAGAAAATCTCAAAGACCCAAGGAGAGGGGGACAACTGACGGAGCTCATAAAATCAGAAATCCAAGCATGACTGTAACTCTGAAATAAGAGGCAACCAATAGTGAACGTCCAGAGCCACCAATGCACGGAGCAGAAGTAGAAACCATATAACTCCCGAGATGAATGAGGCTCCGGGCTAAAGAGACCACCGAAATATATCATCCAGAGCCACCATAACAATCGACAAGAGAGCATAAAAGTAAGAAAGCGGCGGTCAAGTAGAAGTCTGCAGTGAGCGCCAGCCGGATAACAGGAATGGTCCAAAAAAAAGCACCGACGGAGAAAGTGCTGGGACCCACCCAAATCCAAAGGAACAAAATATGAAGAGTGCAAGTGTCTGGGCCAACTTGCACCGCTCAAATGTGATATAAAAAACAACCTCCAAGCATAAAAGACCTGCAAGAAAAAATATACATATATATAGATAAAGAAAGAGAGCCAAAAGGAAGAAGGGGCTACAAATGGCTAAGAATATCTGGATCTGAGGTATGGAAGCCCTGAATGATCAGAACGGGCAAGGATGAAGATGTGTCTGGGTAAGGAAGGACCTAACTCTAAGGTAAACTGCCTAAGGTCATGAGCCCTAGCCGCCAAAGCATCCGCCACCGAATTACCCTCCCTGTATATGTGCGAGATATGAACCATACGCCCCCTCAAGAGAACCAAAATCCTAGACATAATGTGATCCAACCCCCAACAACACTGACGAGATCGGAGGATCTGAATAGAAATCTGGGAATCAACCTCAATCCAAAGAGGGAAAAGAGAAAGATCAGAACAAAGGATAAGACCCCTCCAGACCGCCCAGAGTTCCGCCCGGATAGTAGACCCAGCTCCAATGAACTCACTGAACGAAAGCAAGACCCGCCCAGAATGATCACGAACGACGCCACCAACCGAAGAATCCCCAGGATTCCCTCTCGAACTCCCATCCACATTAAGCTTAAAACAACCGAACGGCGGCCGAAGCCAACGAACAATCGCCGTCCGATGATATCTGTAAAAGCAAACCGAAATCCCTAGCGAACGCGCCACCTGGAAATAACCCACCCAATGCTTGGGTTTGACAGTACGCGCAGAATGGGCGAGGCGCAGGTAAGACAAGATCTGGAACTTCACCGTCTCTCCAGAAATGGAGAGCTGGCGGTGCTTCGCATCATTCCGAGCCGTCCAGAGAAACCACAAAATAATGAAAGGGAGAAACTCCCTCACATGGCCCCCTGGAGCCCAGACCAGATCCCTCTTCCACGCACTAAGGAATAACATGAAATCCTCAGTGTCAGGGATACGAACCCCAAAGACAGCACCAAAAAAATGCCAAACAGGGCGAGCCACCGGGCTGCGAATAAACACATGCGTGAATGTCTCAGACATATCACAACACTGACAACGAGACGCTAACGCAAAGCCACGGCGCTGAAGCACCTCATCAACTGGGAGCCACTGATGCCAAAATCTCCAAAGAAAGAATGACATCGTAGGCCTCAACCAGCTACCCCAACAGGGGCGATTAATGCCAGAGATCGGGGCGCGCAAACGGATCAACTCCCAAGCGGACTTTACAGAAAAAGCACCATCGGAGCTATGAATCCAACGAGCCGAATCCAACTCTCCCAAGAGAATCGGGACCAACACAATCTGCTCCGCAAAAGAAGGAGCAACTACTGAACAAAGGAGGTCAAAATCCCAGGTTCCCTCCGAAAGAAAATGGGAAACCCGGGCACCACGATCTCCACAGACCTCAGTCTGACTGGACAGGGGAACATCCCTGAACCAACAATCATCCCAAAATGAAACATCTCCATGGCCGACACGCCAGCGAATACCACTCTCCGCACGAGGCCTGATCTGGAGCAAACGCCGCCAAGTGGGAGAGATAAAACCACGAGAAGAGACACAAGCTGGGTGCGCCAAGAGGCAATATTTCCTCATCAAAAATTTGGCCCAGAGGGAAGATCCCTGCCTGAACCGAAACCACAGTTTTATGGAGAAGCTATCCACGAGATCTTTCAATCTGCGGAAGCCAAGACCCCCCTCTTCCACGGGGAGGCAAGCCCGAGACCAACGAGCCCAATGCCATTTCTTCTCCAAGGGCCTAGACCCCCAAAGAAAGGCATTAAAGGCTCTCTCAAGTTTCTCCATGACAGCCAACGGAGGCTGAACAACCTGAAACAAATATATGGGCATCGAGAGGAGCACGCTACGAATGAGGGTCATGCGGCTCCCCGGAGAAAGAGTACGAATCTCCCAACCCTCCAGCCGCCTCCTAACAGACTGTAAGAGGGGCTCAAAATGAGAACACGTCCTATTTCCTCGAAATAAGGGAACTCCTAGGTACTTGATCGGCAGATGCCCCTCCGCAAAGCCAGTGATATGCAAAAATCTAGAGCGAAGGCGCTCAGAGCATCGCGGAGGAAGAATCAGGGAACTCTTGACAGCAATCACCAGCTGTCCCGAACAGTTCTCATAGTGATGCAGAAAATCTAAAAGACGCTGCATCCCACGAGACCCACCATTGGCAAAAATAATGATATCATCAGCATAGGCCAGATGGGAAATCAAAAGATCACAACTAGAACGGTACCTAAAAGCAGGATGACGCAAGTAGAGTCTGTCAAGGCCACGCGAAAGATACTCCGCCCCTAAGATGAAGAGAAGGGGGGACAATGGGTCTCCCTGCCTGAGGCCCCTGGTAGAACCGAAGAACCCCGAAAGAGAACCATTGATATTAACGGAGAAATGACAATGAGAAATACAGGCCGAGACCAACGCCACAACCTGCTCAGAGAAACCAAAATGGCGCAAAACAGCAAAAAGGAAAGGCCATTGGACCCGATCATAGGCCTTAGCCATATCCAACTTCAAAATAACATTACCACCACGAGTGGGAAGAGTGAGACTATGAGTGAGCTCCTGAGCAAGGAGGATGTTATCAGAAATCATCCGTCCCGGCACAAAACCACTCTGATTCAAAGAAATGAGTCTCTCCGCCACAGCCCGCAAACGAGAGTACAACAACTTAGAAATGATTTTGTTCGTGACATTACACAGGCTGATCGGACGGAAATCCGACCAAGCCCGAGCACCCTCGACTTTTGGGATCAAAGTAATCGTGGTGGCAGTAAAGCTCTGGGGCAGGGGAGAGCCTCGGAAAAAATCCAAAACCGCATCCAACACATCCTGATGAACGATCTCCCAGCAATGCTGGAAAAACGCCGAAGAGAAGCCATCAGGGCCTGCCACACTGTCAGGAGAAATGGAGAAAACAGTCGCACGCACCTCCTCAAGGGAGGGGGTAGCAGTAATCCCATAATTCTCCTCATCAGAAATCACCGAAGGAAACCCCGAAAAATCAGGACAATCAAGCACAAAGGGATCCCCAGTGAGTAAGTTCTGAAAAAATGAGGCACCCGACTGCTGAATCATCTCAGGAGACGTCAGGCAAACCCCATCATCCCATATGCGGAAAATCTTATTAGCCACACGCTTCTTCTTAACCATGTTATGAAAGAGTTTGGTGTTCCGCTCACCATCCTCTAGCCAGTTGCATGCAGCTTTTTGTTTCCAAAAATCCGCCTCCATGGCGGTGACACGGGCCAGATCCGCATTACGATCGGACAGGGCAGTCCAATTCGAATCAGAAGGATCGGCCTCACAAGCAAGCTCAGCGGAACGAACTGCGCTCTCAGCCTCGGTGATTTTATCAAAGATGTTACCAAAAACATCCCGATTCCACCACTTGAGGTGATTCTTAAGACGCTTCAACTTGACAAAAAGACGCGACATACCAATTAGACTGCAAGGCAAATTCCAATTGAGCCTGACAGTCTGCAAAAAACCATGATGCCGAAGCCACATACGCTGGAAGCGAAACGAGCTCGGCCCACGGGCAAAAACCGGAGCGGTAACCAAAAGCGGACAGTGGTCAGAAACAGTACGGGGGAGATGTTCAACTCGAATGGAGCTGAAATGATCACCCCAATCAACAGAAACCATAACCCTGTCCAACCGCTTCCAAACGGTCTTATTCGTCCAAGTGAACGAAGACCCCTCAAAACCAGCATCAATCAAACCAGAATCCATAATGAAAGTGTTGAACTCCTCCATGGGTAGCAACCTACCACCACGGGTGCCCAAACACTCAGACGCATCACGAAAAACATTGAAATCCCCACCAACCAGCCAAGGACCCAGAACAGGCTTGACGTGAAGCAGGGAAGACCAGAGGTCCCGACGCTCAATATAATCACATCTGGCATAAACAAAAGAACAAAAAACAGATGTGGGTAAAAAAGGGGCAGAAACCTTAATGTGAAGGAACTGAGCATGATCAAGGACACACTCAGCCTGCACATCAGCAGCAAAAAACACCCAAATGTGACCAGAGAGATTCGAAATGACTCGAGAAAAACCAAGACGACGAGTCATGAATCTCTGATCTAAATCAATCATCGGCTCCAAAACAGTCAAAATCTTAATCTGTTTCTCCTTAACAAAAGCATGAAGCCTCTGTTGGGACTCCGAACCCCGGAGTCCCCGGATATTCCAGATTAGGAAATTCATGATGAACGGGCAGCAGAAATGCCCGATCGCTTCCTGAGCGACCCAGGGGGATCATCCCTCCCCCTCTTTTTCTTAACATCTGGCATATCTGAGTCCAGGACGCCGTCCTCAGACGCACGGCCATCACCCGGTTCAGAAAGTCTATCAAAAACCTGGTCAAGATCCTCAACAAACCTCTCACGGACAACCCTCTCAGAAATAGGAGAACCCTGTCTATCAACCAGCTGAGTAAACAAAGAAGACGCATCAGCAGGGGACGAAGGGCCAGAAGGGATCGAGTGACAACTATGATTCTCCAAACAAATCACGGGTTCAGAAAACACCGTGTCAATACCAGCATGCGGAGACCCCAAAACTTCCACACAATCAACAAAAGGAATAACATCCTCCTCCTCCAAATCTTTAGCCCCAGACTGGGCTGACACACCACCTAATTCCAACGGGGAAACAACAACGGTGGGTGAACTCAAACCAACAGTATCCATACCCTCGGATGGAGCATGCTCCAAAGGAGGACCCCCGGTGAAATCAACACCCACATCCCCAAAGCGGGGCCCAGACTCAGAAGTGGAACCAACTAACGCACTAGAATCAAAGAGCTGCGCCTCCTTCTCCCAAGGAGAAAGGACATCAAAAGCATTCGAAGTACTCTTCGACTGTGAAGGAGCCTGCCCTGAAGGAGGAACAGCAGCAGGTGGAACTCGACGCGCAGGCCGTCTCCTTCTACGACGCTTAGGGCCAACAAAAGTCTCAGCATTAGGGTCCTGATGACCCTGGACCTCACCAGAAATGACACCCTCTTGGGATGACGGACCCGAAGCAGCAGTCTGAGATGGAGGGACTGGACCAAATGACTTAGCCCGGATCGGCCGGGGATTCTTGCCATGAGAGTAACAAACACTCGTCGCATGTCCCAGCATTTTGCAATCAGTGCAATAAGCCGGGATCCTCTCATACACAACCTCAATCTCTTGAGTGTGATCACCCCATCCCACCCAAATGTGCTTTACGGGAGGCTCCAACACATTAATTTCCACACACACGCGAGCATAGGCCCCACGAGACACCTCAGCAGTGTGGTCATCAACTTTGATAGGCTTTCCCAAGAGCTTGGCAATAGCACAAAGGCTTTTTTTCTCATATAAATGCAAAGGTAATTCCGGGAGTCGAGCCCAAACTGGCGCAACTGGCGACTCCGCCTGAAACTTGAATTCTGGTGTCCATTTAGAAAAACGGATACCAAGTGAGCCAACCATCATATTACCACGCGCCCAAAGCCGTGCGTAATCCTCTTCACAAGAAAGAGTAATGACCATGAAACCCCGGGGTAAAAATTTCAAATTGAACGGTCTGACCAAACCCACTTTGCCAAAGGCAACAGAAATCATCGAATTGGGCACCACAGACCGATTCCCAGAAATTTTACCCACCAATGCAAATTTAAATGGCTCAATAAGGGATGAAATTACCTTATCCGGGAATAAAATACCCGGTTTTCCATCCAAAAAGGAAGGCTCGAGAATCTCCTCCATCGAGTTGAGAACATCATCAAAGCTATTCTTCACCGTACGAGGAGACGGGGGAGCCAAAACGTCCTTAAAAGACACATGAGGAGAAACAACTTTCGAACTTACATTGACCGCAGAAGCACCAGATGTGACTGCCGAGTTGACCCACGACACTTGACTAAGAGACTCAACCGAGTTGACTCGGCCCTTACCCACCGGACCACCACCGAGGACCGGCGACGTAGCAGCGAACATGAAACCGGTGTCGGAACCAGCAGAACCGGGCGGCGGAGGGGTGAACTCGGTAAACACAGTAGTCGGAAACGGTGAAGAAATCGGAAATTGGGCGTTTCCGATTGCCGGACTGAAACCAGAAATTGAAGATACCGGGATATTGCCCATGACAGGGGGAGTAAACGCCATGGAGGAATTGAGAAATGTAGGTGCGACGCCGGAGGAATTGAGCAAGGAAGCCGTCGCGATCGGTGAACAGTGACTGAAAATCGTAGATCTGAAATTGCCGTCGCATACGAACGGCGTTGGGGCTGATACCAGAGGCAAACTGATCGTCTGGGTGAGGGGATTCAAGATCGGGGTTCCATTAGCAACGAGGTTGCCGGAGATGGCCGGAATTTGGAGAAAACCAGACGGCGCAGACGTGAACAGTGTCGCCGAGGACAAAAACGAAGAACACGGCGGCTGAGGTGAATAATCCGGTCGCGCATGGGTATCACTGGAAAGCTGACTAAAAACCGATACAGGAGAAGTACCTCCGGTGCCGGGAAGAGCAGCGGCCGCCGGCGACGAAGAAGAAGTAAAAACATGCGAAATTTCGATCTGAAAATCGGGGATGTTGCCGGAATCCAATCGGTCTGAGATTTTGGTATGTTGATCGGCGAGGGGAGGCGGTTCTAATGGGGGTGGTCGCCGGCCGGGATCCGGCGGCGGTGACGTGGCGGCGGTAATGACGTGAATAGTGCCAAATTGGGGTAATTTTGGAATTTTTTTTTTCTTGAGAGCGTTTTTTCGGTTTTTGGTTTAGGGTTTAGGGTTTAGGGTTTAGGGTTTTTTTTTTTTTTTTTTTTTCCGGAAAACACCGCCGGATGCGGGGGGGTTAGGCAGACCCCTACCTGTATATATCCACAAAATAAACAGTAACAAAATACAGAATACAGAAAAAAAACCTAAAAGAGGAGGTGGATAAAACCATAACCTCCTCAAAAAGGCTAAAGCAGTATAAACATAAATACAAAGCAACCTAGGAAAGGAATTACAAAAGCAAAACGAACCCTAGAAGACTACCAAATAAGCGGCAACAACTAATCACAAAGGAGAAGCGCTATGAACCACATGCTGAGGAAGACAAAATGATAATGGCGAGATGATCGCAGAGTCCATGCAAAAGCTCTCATCCCGGAGCTATCATCCTGGAGAATCCAATAATGGCGATCACAGAGTTATATATAGATCGCAATCCCGCCAGAACAAAAGATATCTAGCATCTGAATCAAAAGAGCAGAGATCTCGATCCCATGAAGTAGGAGTCTGACGAACATGTCATAAGAAGCAGAGGATCCTTTAGAAAGCACCCCATGAATCCACCATGACATCCAGCAAACACCTCTACAATAACTGATACGGGGGCCAAGGAGAACCAGCAGTAAACGCCCTCCAGGAACCATGAATGTGCCAAAGGAAAGCACCAACAGAAATAGGGCAGAGACCCACTCAGAACAAACAAGAATACACACATCATGTGCAAGTGTCTGGACCCACTTGCACAGACCATACGGAAGTGAAAAGCAACCTCCAAGTACACTAACCTGCAATAAAATATATATATATATATATATATATATGTATATAGATATAAATAGATATAGAGCCAGAGACCATAAAGAAAGAGATCCAAAAAAGAAGAAGGGGCTGCAAATGGCTAAGAGGATCTGTTTCTGAGGTATGGAAGCCCAGAATGATCAGATCTAGCAAGGGTGGAGATGTCTGGAGGTAGGGAAGGACCTAACTCTAAGGTGTACTGCCTAAAAGTATGAGCCCTCGCCGCCAAGGCATCCGCCACAGAATTCCCTTCCCGGTAAATATGCGATAAATGAACAGATCGCCCCCTCATCAACAAAAGAATCCGTGTAACAAAATGTTCAAGATCCCAGCAGCACCGACGAGAACGAAGTAAAAGAATGGAAATCCAAGAGTCAGTCTCAATCCAAAGAGGGAAGAGATGAAGATCAGAAGAAATGAGAAGACCCCTCCAAATAGCCCATAATTCTGCCCGGACATTGGTCCCAACTCCAATGAACTCACTGAAAGAAACCACCACATGCCCAGAAGAGTCACGAACAACCCCACCAACAGTAGAGTCCCCAGGACTACCTCTCGAACTCCCATCTACATTCAATTTAAAACACCCGAACGGCGGCCGCAACCAACGAACAATCGTCAGTTTACGAGCCCTACGCAACTGAACAAAAATCCCCATAGCCCTCGCAGCCTGCAAAACACCCCGCCAGTGCATGGGCTTAACAGTAGACGCAGCGTGAGCGAGGCGCAAATAAGACAAAATCTGAGACTTAACAGTCTCCGCGGAAATGCGCAAATGACGGTGTTTCGCATCGTTACGAGCCGTCCAGAGAAACCATAAAACAATGAAAGGCAAAAACTCCTTCACGTGGCCCCTAGCAGTCCACCCCGGATGCCTCTTCCAAGCACTGAGGAAGAGTCTGAAATCACTGGTAAGGGGAATACGGACATGAAAAACAGCCCCAAAGTAATGCCATACAGACCTGGCAAGAGGGCTATCAATGAAAATGTGCGTGAATGTCTCAGGCATCTCACAACACTGACATTTAGACGCCAGCTCGAAACCACGACGCTGGAGCACATCGTCAACTGGAAGCCATTGATGCCAAAACCTCCAGAGGAAGAAAGACATAGTAGGCCTCAGCCAACTGCCCCAGCAAGGAGTGAAGATATCAGAAACTTGGTCTCTCAAGCGGACAAGCTCCCATGCGGATTTCAGCGAAAAAACACCGTCAGAACTATGCACCCAAATAGCCGAATCGGGCTCCCCCGATGCAATAGGGATCAGAGTAATAGTCTCAGCAACAGAGGGTGGGACAACTGAGCAGAGGAGGTCAAAATCCCAAGCCCCATCTGAAAGAAAGTGAGAAACACGGACACCCCGATCCCCCCTAAGCAGGACCTGACTAGACAAGGGAACATCCCCACACCAGATGTCATCCCAAAAAGCAACATCTCCCACCCCAATTCTCCATCGAATGCCAGATTCAGCACGAGCCCTAATCTTAAGCAAACGACGCCAAGTGGGAGAAATGAACCCAGCAGATGAAACATAAGCTGGATGCACCAACTGGCAGTATTTTCTCATCATGAATTTGGCCCATAGGGATGAACCTTGACGAAAACGAAACCATAATTTAATGGAGAAGCTATCCACAATATCTTTGAGCCTGCGAAATCCAAGACCCCCTTCAGAGACAGGAAGACATGCACGAGACCACCTCGCCCAATGCCATTTCTTATCCAAGGATCTGGATCCCCACAGGAAACCATTGAAAACATTCTCAAGCCTCTCCATAACTGCCAGAGGTGGCTGGACTACCTGGAACATGTAAATGGGAACCGAAAGGAGGACACTCCTAAGGAGAGTCATACGGCTCCCCGGGGAAAGAGTTTTAAGCTCCCAACCCTCCAACTTCTTACTCACCATCTGCACAAGGGGATCAAAAAGAGAGCAAACTCTATTCCCACGAAACAAAGGAACTCCGAGGTATTTGATAGGAAAACAACCCTCCCCAAACCCAGTGATACGAAGGAGACGGGAACGAGTACGACCAGAACACCTCGGAGGCAAAATAATGACACTCTTAACTGCATTCACCAACTGCCCCGAGCAGTTTTCATAGTGATGCAAAAAATCCATGAGACTGTTCATCTCACGAGTCCCACCATTGGCAAAAATAATGATATCATCAGCATAGGCCAGGTGGGAAAGAAGGAGATCACAACCAGATCGGTACCTAATCGCAGGATACTGACGATAAAGACGATCAAGACCACGCGAAAGGTACTCTGCCCCCAAAATGAAAAAAAGTGGGGACAAAGGGTCGCCCTGCCGGAGACCCCTAGTGGATCCAAAGAATCCAGTGAGTGAACCATTGATATTAACTGAAAATTGGCAATGAGAAATGCAGGCAGATATCATCGACACTACCTGCTCTGAAAAGCCATAATGCCTCAAGACATCCAACAGAAAAGACCATTGGACCCTATCATAAGCTTTAGCCATATCCAGTTTCAAAATAACATTGCCACCACGGGTGGGGAGAGAAAGACTATGAGTGAGCTCTTGAGCAAGGAGGATATTATCCGAAATCACCCGCCCTGGAACAAAGCCACTCTGATTCCACGAAACCAGCCTCTCCGCCACCTCCTTCAGCCGAGAATATAAAAGTTTGGAAATTATCTTATTAGTCACATTACACAAGCTGATAGGACGAAAGTCCGACCAAGCCTGAGCACCCATGACTTTGGGAATCAATGTGATCGTGGTGGCAGTAAACCC
The DNA here is from genome assembly GCF_025594145.1 of Primulina tabacum. Taxonomy (NCBI): domain Eukaryota; kingdom Viridiplantae; phylum Streptophyta; class Magnoliopsida; order Lamiales; family Gesneriaceae; genus Primulina; species Primulina tabacum. The sequence goes on from NC_134558.1 coordinate 41,884,046, forward strand.
CTGTGGCAAGGGACTACTCCGAAAGAAATCCAGGACCGCATCAAAAACATCCTGATGGACAATCTCCCAGCAATGCTGAAAGAAGGCCGAAGAGAATCCATCAGGCCCCGCCACACTATCACGGTGAATGGAGAAAACAGTCGCCCGCACCTCCTCCAAAGAAGGAGGGGCAGCAATATTTGCGTTCTCCAAATCCGAGATCACCAAGGGGAAATCAGAAAAATCTGGGCAAGAAAGCACAAAAGGATCCCCAGTAAGCAGGTTTTGAAAAAAGGCGGCCCCAGACTGCTGAATAAGCTCAGGGGAAGTAATGCAAGAGCCATTATCCCAAATACGAAAGATTTTATTAGCCACCCTTTTTTTCTTGACCATATTGTGGAAGAGTTTGGTGTTCCTCTCACCATCCTCTAACCACCTACAAGCGGCTTTTTGCCGCCAAAAATCCGCCTCCATGGCGGTAACCCTAGCAAGATCTGCATTGCAATTGGACAAACTAGTCCAATGCAAATCCGAAGGAGCAGCCTCGCAATCTGCCTCAGCAATCCGGACAGCCTGCTCCGCCTCAGCAAGTTTGGCAAAAAGATCACCAAAAACACTCTTATTCCACCACTTCAGATGGCTTTTGAGGCGCTTCAATTTCACAAAAAGACGGGGCATACCGTTCAAATGACACGGTAAATTCCAATTAAGCCTCACCGTCTGCAAAAAACCATGGTGCCTGAGCCACATGCTCTGAAAGCGAAAAGAACTCGGCCCACTAGCAAAGACCGGGACTGACACAAAAAGAGGACAATGGTCAGAGACCGTACGAATGAGGTGCTCCACACGAATAGAATGAAAATGGTCACCCCAATCAACAGACACAAAAACCCGATCAAGACGCTTCCAAATGGTCTTGTTCGTCCACGTGAACGAAGACCCCTCAAAACCAGCATCTACTAACCCAGAATCCAAAATAAAGTGATTAAATTCTTCCATGGGAAGCAACCGCCCACCAGAAGAACCCAAACACTCCGACGAATTCCTGACTACATTAAAGTCGCCACCAACAAGCCAAGGACCCTGAGCAGGCTTAACCTGAAGCAAAGAATTCCAAAGCTGTCTGCGCTCAATGTAGTCACACTTAGCATAAACAAAGGAACAAAAGACAGTGGTCGGCAAAAAAGTAGCAGAAACCCGGAAGTGAAGGAATTGAGTGTGATCAAAAAGACACTCAACCATGACATCCTCAGCAAAGAAAACCCAGATATGACCCGAGGAGTTCGATATAACTCGAGAAAAACCAAAACGACGAGTCATAAAACGAACATCCAGATCAATCATGGGTTCCAAAATAGCCAAGATCTTGACTCTCTTATCTTTAACGTGGGCATGTAGCCTTTGTTGAGACTCCGAGCTCCGGAGCCCCCTGACATTCCATATGAGAAAATTCATGGAGAATGGGCACCAGAACCGCCCTGTCGCTTTTTACGCGACCTATGAAAAGCATTCTCCTTCCTTTTCTTAATATCCCCCATATCAGCATCCAGAATACGACCTTCAGACCTACAGCCATCACCCGACTCAGAATGCCGATCGAATTCCTGATCAGTATCTCCAGCAGATTCCAGCCGGAAGACCAACTCACTGACAGAAGGACCCTGCCTAGCAACCAATTCCTCTACCGTAGAGGAAGCATCATCAGGAGACAAAGGAACAGAGGGGATGGAATGACTACTATGATTCAAAGTACAAGGCCCCAGAGAGCCAAACACAGGCAACTCACTAGTAGACGGGACCCCAATACCATCCACACAATCATCCAACTGTAACCCTCCATCAATAACCTCATCACTGAGGATCACACCCTCAACAAGAACAGACTCCAAAGGATCCTTTCCAGAAGACCCAACACCGGCATCCTCCAGATGACCACATGGAGGGTCCATATCAACACAATCTTATCCAACAGGATCAGGCTCCGCGTCCTGCCCATGCGAGAGCACCTCAAAAGGATTCAACTCAAGAGGATTCTTTCTTGGAAGAACCTGCCGAACTGGCCTCTTTCTCCCTCTACGTCTGGGACCCGTGCCAGTTTTCTGAAGCTGAGGCTGGGTCCCCAAATTAAAACCAGAATTAACACCCCCTGGAGGGGCAGACTCTGTAGATGGGGGAGACTGGCCAGAAGCACGGTCAGCAGGCTTAGGACGAACAGGTTTGGGATTTTTTCCATGGGAATAACAAACACTGGTCGAATGACCCAGCATTTTGCAATCCATGCAGTACCCGGGGATTCGCTCATAAATGACTTCAATTTCTTGAGCATGATCACCCCAACCCACCCAAATCTCTTTGACTGGCGGTTCGAGCACATTAATTTCAACACAGACGCGAGCAAAAGCGCCTCGAGAAGAATCTGCAGTATGATCATCCATCTTCACCGGTTTCCCCACAATTTTGGCCAAAGCAAAGAGACTTTGCTTAGAAACAAATGAAGGGGAAGACCCGGGAAGCGGATCCAAACTGGGGCAATGGGTGACTCCTCCTGAAGATTAAACTCTGGCGTCCACTTAGAGAAGCGGACCGACAGAGGTCCAACCTGCATAACCCCCTTGGTCCAAAAGAACGCATAGTCTTCTTCACAAGCAAGAGTGAGAACAAGAAAACCCCGAGGCATGAACTTTAAGTCAAAAGATCTAACTAGTCCCAATTTAGCAAAAGCCGCAGAAATACCAGAATTTGGAACTAGAGATCGATTCCCTGAAATTTTTCCAACCAAAGCAAATTTGAAAGGTTCTGCGAGGGTAGAAATAACCTCATCTGGGAAGAGAATACCCGGTTTTCCATTTCGAAGAGTCGGCACAGGCATGTCATTCATAGAGTTGTGCAACTCATCAAAGCTTTTTTTGGCCGTCCGAGGGGATGGTGGAGTCAGGATATCACGAAATGAGACAGTAGAGGAATAGGAACACGCGTACCTGGTTTGACCGTTTCAGCACAAGGGTTGACTGCCGAGTCAACTCGTCCTCCACGGTGATTCGACTCGACCGAGTTGACTCGTGAGTCACCTACCGGAGCACCACCATGGACCGGCGACGGTGAGGGGAGTCCAGAACCGGGACCAATTCGTGCAGACTCGGGCATTGGAGGGTCCGATTTAACCAAAGGATGTGAAGAAACTCGATTTTGCCCTAGAAATTGGGCGTTTCCGACCGGTGGCCGGAAACCAGAAATTGAAGATGGCAAAATGCGACCCATACCTAGACGATCAACCCCTAAAGAGGAATTGAAGAAAGAAGCCGGAATAGTGCCTGAAATCGGCGGTGAGAAAGACGGCAGTGAGGCGTCCAACGGCGAGTTCTTAGATCTGAAATTCACGGCTGATTTGAACTCCGATTGGAGTGATTCATGAACCATTGGAATCGTCTGGACGAGAGGGTCACAGATCGGGGTCGGGATGGAACATTGGATGTCGGAGTTGGCCGGAATCGACGAAACAAGCGACGGCTGCGCAGTGAACAGTGACTGCGGAGCTTTGAACGGAGATGACGTCGGAACGGGGTAACTGGACGGTCGCGCAGGTGCCGGAAATGAAAGGGGAGGGTGAGGCGAAGAGAATGATGTATGGCCCGTACCAGGAGGAGCGACGGTTGCCGGCGCCGACGACGGGGAAGAAACCGCCGCGATTTTGACCGGAGAAATGAGTGGGTAATCGGACTCCATTTGAGCTGAAATTTTGTAGGGAGGGTCGTCGTGAGGTGGCAGTTCAGATGGGGTGGTTGGCCGGCCGGGATCCGGCGGCGGTGGCATGGCGGTGGGTAGGGCGTGAATAGTGACGGGTTTAGTGTGTTTTTTCTCACCTTTTACTGTGTGTTATTTCAGAGAAAATTTTTTTGGGGGCAAATGGTTTTGGTTTGGTTTAGGGTTTAGGGTTTAGGGTTTTTTTTTTAGGGTTTTTTTTTTTTCGGGTTTCGGGTTTCGGGTTTAGGGTTCTTTTTTTTTTTTTTTTTTTTTTTTATTTTTTTTTATTTTTATTTTTTTTTTTTTAGCTAAAAAGTTTATTTATTAACAAATAAAACCTAACGGAGGGGGACTAGACCAAGACCTCCGGAAAGGCTATATCACAATCATAACATAAAAACAGAAATAAAGACATACTACAACAGGGCAACCTGAAATAAAGCACAACAAAATACAAACAAACCAGCGAGTGCCCCGGAATACATCACACAAATAGAACAAAATGGTGAGCTAGGAGAACTCTGCAGTGAACGCCCACCACATACCGCCAAAAATGCGGAAAACGAAATCAGCCTGGATCAAGAGGTCGCCCATAGGGCAAACTCGCCTGAGCCGCCTTCTGCCTATAATAACGCCGCTGCTGAGATCGCGTACGGCCCGGAAGTGGTAGAGATAAACATCCTTCACTCACTGAACCCATCTCAAACTCTGGCAGAGCAGTAGAAACAGGAGTATCACCCACAGGATCCGGAACAGCAGGGGCAATCTCAACAACCGGAACAGTAACAACCACAGGTGCAGTAACAACTGCTCCAGAAGTAGATGCCACCTCAACGATATCTGTGGCCTGAGACGAGATAATCGGATCCAAATCATCGTGAGACAGACTACTCACCGCAGCATTCTGCTCTGCCGCAAGCTTACTAAGAAGGGACTTAAACCTCTGGGGACGGGGTTTAACGGTACCCGAAGTCTCACCAGGACCTGAAGCAGTGGGTAAATCTTGCAGTATCTCATAGTAATTCTTCGTCGAAATGGGCCGAGCCGGATCTTTCCTCACAACAGGTCGGCGTCGGGGACGCTTGGAAACATGTCCTATAAAATCAGTATCACCGGACTGTGGCGGATCAGACGCAACACCCTGAGGCTGCTCGGAAGGAGCCGGAAGCGGGGAATCCGATGCAACACCCTTACCATGAGGTCGGGTCCGGCGCGGGCGAGAAGACTTTCCATTACGAGAGCAAAAATCAAGTGAATGGCCCAACAACTGGCAATTAGAACAATAATGGGGAACTTGCTCATAGACCACCTCCACAACCTGACTATGATCACCCCAACCCACCCAGATACGCTCCGGACGAGCCTGAAGAACATCAATCTCAACACAAACTCTAGCAAAAGATCCTCTAGTCCCATCAGCGGTAATCTCATCAATCTTAACTGGATTACCTAAAATCTTAGCAATAGGAAACAAGCTCTGTTTAGCATAAAGATGCAATGGCAAATCAATAAATCTGACCCAAACAGGAGCAATAGGAGAATCCGCCTCAAACTTGAATTCGGGAGTCCATTTCGAGAAACGAATCACTACAGACCGAATCGAAACAAGAGGCTGAGTCCAAAACCTCAAATAATCCTCCTCACAGGAAAGGGTGAGAACCATATACCCACGAGGAAGAAAACGAACAGTATGAGAACCAAACAAACCAATACAAGAGAAAGCAGATAATATATCAGAATTGGGAGTCAAACCCCGGTTCCCAGTGATACGCCCTACCAGAGCAAACTTAAAAGAAGCAGAGAGGGACGAAATAACCTGATCCGGGAACAAAATTCCGGGAATCCCATCTCGTACAATCGGAGCGGGCACCTCATCCATCGATGCAGCAACATCAGCAAAACTCTGAGCCTGCGACGGTGGAGAGGAACGACGCAAAACATCCCTGAAAGACACCGCAGGAGGGACAGAGCGAGGAGAAACAACTGCCGGAGCAACGGGAATAGGAGAAGGCAATTGACTTACTGCCGAGTCAACCCGCATGGGTTGAATGGGTGACTCGACCGAGTCAACCCGGAACGGTACCACCGGAGGACCACCGTCGGCCGGCGAAGATGGGAGGAGCTTAGAACCGGTGAGAGAAGTTGAAGAATCGGCCAAAACAGGAGATAATTTGACGGAAATCGATGGGTGACTCGGCCGCAACTCGCCAAATTGGGCGTTTCCGACCGACGGCTGTGAACCTGCAATTGACGGTGGGGAAATATTACCCAAGACCGGACGAACATAACCGGAAGAGGAATTTCCCAAAGGAGCTCGGACGCCGGCGGAATTGAAAGAAGAAGCATGCGCGACGAGGGTTACAGGCGGTGCCGGACTAGATCTAAAATTCCCGGAGAATGTGAACGATTCGGGCAACGGGCCATGGACAAACTTATTCGTCTGAGGACGGGCATTCCAGATCGGGGCTTGGATCGGAGAAAGGACGCCGGAACTGACCGGAATCGAGCAAAACGCGGACGGCTCCTGCGTGAACAGTGCAGGCGGAACTTTCGTGGTGAAATCGGGCGGGCAAATCAACTCTGAATGACTTGAAATTTTCACAGTAGCCTCGCCTTGACGAGACGAATCCAACGGTACCTCATTTGTAAAAAACTGAGTTGAAATCGCCGGAGATGAGATTTTGGCCGGAATTTGCAGATTTTCGGATGAGCTTTTGGTCGGGCAATCGGACTCCGTTTGCTTTGAAAGTTTGACAGCAGCATCGCCTCGTCGTGGCGGTTCAGATGGTCCGGTGAACCGGCCGGGAACCGGCTCCGGCATGTGAGGCGAAAATTTGGAGATTTTTTGGCTTTTTATTTCACTATTCACTTTGAGAGAAAATGTTTTGGGGGCGAATGGTTTTTGGTTTAGGGTTTAGGGTTTGGGGTTTGGGGTTTAGTGGTTTAGGGTTTAGGGTTTAGGGTTTTTTTTTAGGGTTTTTTAGGGTTTTTTTTTTTAGGGTTTAGGGTTTAGGGTTTTTTTTTTTTTTTTTTTTTTAATAAAACACCGCCGAAAGCGGGGGGGTTAGGCGGACCCCTACCTGTATATATAAACACAAAAGAAATACAAGTTAAGGCCTAAAGAGAAGGGAGGTATACCAAGACCTCTCTAAAAGCGAGTCTGACAACACATAAAACATAAAGACATAAAACCTAGGGTGGCAAATACACGTGCCAAAATCTAATCCCTAGGAAAAGCGTATAATAAAAATTAACATATAAGAGCAGCGCTAAATACATCAAAACAAATCGAAACATGTCTAAACTGTAAAGATCCGACTCAGATGTAGGTGCAAAAGACAACCAATTGTACCCATCTCTGAGCCGTCTGTCGCTGTAAGTCCAACATGAAAATGGCGTCCTAGTCCGAGATCGGTCGCAATCCAGCTGAAGTAAGAGAAACTTCAAATCCCCAGAAGAAGGTGAAAACGTATGGAGCTCATAACGTCATAAATCCAAGCGTGACTGGAACGTTGATATAAGAGGTAGCCAAGAGATAACATGGAGAGCCACCAATGCACGTAGCAAAAGCAGAGAACATATAAATCCCGACATGAATGGAGCTCTGGGCCAGAGAAACCACTGAGAGAGATCATCCAAAGCCACCATAAAACCCGGCAAGAGAACACAAAATATAGAAAGCGGCGGCCAAGGAGAAGCCTACAGAGAGCGACCGCCAGAGAACAGGGTGGTCCAAATAAAAGCACCAATGGAGAAGGTGCGAGAGTCCACCCAGATCCAAAGAAACAAAGCACTCCAAAGAGACAGTACCTGCAAAGGAAAAAATACATATAGATATATATATATATATATATATATATATATATATATATATATAGAAATAGATCCAAATAAAGGAAGGGGCTGCAAATAGCTAAGAACATCTGTATCTAAGGTAGGGAAGCCCGGAGATATCCCAGCTCAAGCTTCTCCATGACAGCAAGCGGTGGCTGTACCACCTGAAACAGATAAATCGGCATGGAGAGGAGCACACTGCGGATAAGGGTTATGCGGCTACCCGGAGAGAGCGTCCGGATCTCCCAACCCTCTAACTTCCTACGAACAGATTGTAGTAGGTGCTCAAAAAGGGAACATACTCGGTTACCCCTAAACAAGGGGACTCCGAGGTACTTGAGGGGCAAATGACCCTCCGCAAACCTGGTGATGCGCAAAATCCGAGAGCGAAGTCGCTCAGAGCACCTCGGAGGCAAGATAACAGAACTTTTGACAGCGTTCACCAGCTGACCCGAACAATTCTCATAATGATGCAGTAAACCCATAAGGCGCCGCAAACTACGAGACCCACCATTGGCGAAAATAATGACATCATCAGCATAAGCCAGATGGGAAATCAGGATATCACAACCAGAGCGGTACCTGAGCTCAGGATGCTGCAGGTAGAGGCGGTCAAGGCCGCGCGATAGGTACTCCGCCCCCAAAATGAAAAGCATGGGGGACAAGGGATCGCCCTGTCTGAGGCCTCTAGTGGAACCAAAGAACCCCGAGAGAGAGCCATTGATGTTCACGGAGAAATGACAATGAGATATGCAAGCCGAGACCATCTCCACAACCCGCTCCGAGAAACCAAAGTGTCTCAAAACCTCGAAGAGGAAAGGCCACTGGACCCTGTCATAGGCCTTGGCCATATCCAACTTCAGGATAACATTACCGCCACGAGTGGGGAGAGTGAGGCTGTGAGTGAGCTCCTGGGCTAGGAGAATATTATCGGAGATCATCCGACCCGGAACGAAGCCACTCTGATTCGGTGAAATAAGTCTCTCCGCCACAACCCTCAGCCGAGAGTACAACAGCTTAGAGATGATCTTATTAGTGACATTGCACAGACTAATCGGACGGAAGTCCGACCAAGCATGAGCACCCGCGACTTTGGGGATCAGAGTGATTGTGGTGGCGGTAAAACCCTGGGGGAGGGGAGAACCCCTGAAAAAATCCAGGACAGCATCAAAAACATCCTGATGAACAATCTCCCAACAATGCTGAAAGAACGCCGAGGAGAAGCCATCAGGCCCAGCCACACTATCAGGATGTATGGAGAAGACGGTCGCACGAACCTCCTCCAAAGAAGGGGTCACAACAATACCCTCATTCTCCACAGCAGAGATAACGGAGGGGAAGCCCGAAAAATCAGGACTCGCAAGCGCAGAGGGGTCACCAGTAAGCAAATGCTGGAAAAACGAGGCTCCCGACTGCTGAATCAACTCAGGAGACGTCAGGCATACCCCATTATCCCAGATGCGAAAAATCTTATTCGCCACCCTTTTCTTCTTCACCATGTTGTGAAAGAGTTTGGTGTTCCTCTCACCATCCTCTAACCAGTGGCTAGCAGCTTTCTGTCTCCAAAAATCCGCCTCCATGGCGGTGACACGGGCCAGATCCTCATTGCGATCAGACAGAGAAGTCCAATTCAACTCAGAAGGATCAGCCTCACAGACAACCTCAGCGGACCGAACAGCCCTCTCAGCCTCAATGATTTTATCGAAAAGGTTCCCAAAAACATCCTGATTCCACCACTTGAGGTGATGTTTGAGGCGCTTAATCTTAGCAAAAAGGCGAGGCATACCAGTCAAACTACAAGGCAGAAACCAATTAAGCCGAACAGTCTGCAAAAAACCATGATGCCGAAGCCACATACGCTGGAAGCGAAACGAGCTCGGCCCACGGGCAAAAACCGGAGCGGTGACCAAAAGCGGACAGTGGTCAGAGAAAGTACGGGGAAGATGTTCAACACGAATGGAGCTGAAATGATCACCCCAATCAACGGAGACCATAACCCTGTCCAACCGCTTCCAAATGGTCTTATTCGTCCAGGTGAACGAAGAGCCCTCAAAACCGGCATCAACCAGACCAGAATCCAAAATGAAAGTATTGAACTCCTCCATGGGTAGAAGCCTACCACCACGGGTGCCCAAACACTCAGATGCATCTCTGACTACATTAAAATCACCGCCAACAAGCCAAGGACCCAGAGCAGGCTTGACCTGAAGAAGGGAAGACCAAAGATCTCTGCGCTCAACGTAGCCGCAGCTGGCATAAACAAATGAACAAAACACCTCAGTCGGTAAAAAAGAGGCGGACACCTTGATGTGCAGGAACTGAGCATGATCAAAAACACACTCAGTCTGCACATCCGCGGATGAAAAAACCCAAATATTACCAGAAAGATTCGAAATGACTCTAGAAAAACCAAAACGGCGAGTCATGAATCTCTGGTCCAACATGATCATCGGCTCCAAAATGGCCAAAATCTTAATCTGATGCGCCTTCACATAAGCATGAAGCCGCTGTTGGGACTCCGAACTCCGAAGTCCCCGAACATTCCAAATGAGGGAATTCATGGAGATCGATGAGCAGAAGCACCCGGCCGCCGCTTAAACGAATCTCCCAACGCTTCCTTTTTCCTTTTATTCACGTTCGACATATCAGTATCCTGAGCACCAGAATCAGAATGTCGATCAAACCCCGTGTCGAGGTCATCAGCAGACATACGCTCGACAATCCGCTCACAAACAGGAGACCCCTGTTGAGCAACAAGTTCCTCAAGATGAGAGGAAACATCTGGAGAAGAAGGAATGGAAGGAATCGAATGGCAGCTGTGATTCTCCATGCACTGAACAGAAGTGCCAAAACCCCCCTCCTCAAACTGATGAACCAAAGACTGAACAGACACACAAGCCGTACCCGAAGGTAAGGCGTCAACAATGGGCAGACCCAAACTAATCGGGTCAACATCAACAACAGGAGCCTGATCCAAAGGAGCATCTCCAAGTAAACCATCACCCACAACCTCCAAGTGGGATCCAAGATCAGGATTAAGACCAACCAACTCAGTAGCGTCGCAACGCTGAGCCTCATCATGCCAGGGTGACAAAACCTCAAAGGCATTTGAGGAAGTAACTTGATGCGGAACATCAGGAACTGTAGGGGGGGCTCCAGCAGGAGGACCCCTGTGCACAGGCCGCCTCCTCCGTCTACGTCTAGGGCCATCGCCATTTAAATGAAGCTGAGGCTGTGGTCCAGGATTAAAGACAGGAACAGCACCCTCCTGGGGTGTTTGTGCTTTGGGAGGAACTGGATCTTGAGATTTTTGAAAAACGGGTTTAGGCCTCGACGGCCTAGGATTCTTCCCGTGAGAATAACACACGGTAACTGAATGTCCCAGCATCTTGCAGTCAATGCAATATGCGGGGATCTTCTCATAAATGACATCAATAACCTGTGTGTGATCACCCCAACCAACCCAAACCTGCTGAATGGGAGGCTGTAAAACATCAATTTCCACACATACTCGGGCGAAAGCGCCTCGAGAGACATCAGCAGTGTGGTCGTCCATCTTAACAGGCTTACCGACAAGACTCGCAAGAGCAAAAAGAGTACGCTTGTTGAACAAATGCAAGGGTAAGCCCGGAAAACGGATCCAGACTGGCGCAATGGGGGATTCCTCATGCAGATTAAATTCGGGGGTCCACTTAGAAAAACGGATCCCAAGTGGTCCCACAAAAATGTTCCCCCTCGACCAAACGCGCGCGTAATCTTCTTCACATGAGAGAGAAATGACCAAAAAACCTCTGGTAAGAATTTCAAGTCAAACGATCGCACTAGTCCCATTTTTTCGAAAGCCACAGAAATCGAAGAATTAGGGACTAAGGACCTGTTCCCCGAAATTTTACCGACTAGAGCATATTTAAAAGGTTCGATCAGTGAAGAAATTACCTCAACCGGGAATCGGATACCCGGCTTACCATCCAGAATAGACGGCTCAGGCAGCTCCTCCATCGAATTACGCACATCCTCGAAACTTTTCTGCACGGTGCGAGGAGACGGAGGTGCAAGAGCGTCACGAAAAGAAACAGTAGCCCGAACCTCAGCACGAACGACGGGTTTGACCGCAGATGCAGAACCATTGACTGCCGAGTCAACTCGGTCAACACGACGGTTTGACTCGCCCGAGTTGACCCCCGAGTTACCGGCCGGAGTTGCAGCGATCGCCGGCGACATCATGGGGAGTACAGAACCGGTATCCAAAGCACAAGAACCGGAAGTCGGAGGGGCCGATTGGACACTAGAATTGGATGAAATCGATTGAAAATCGCCAATTTGGGCGTTTCTGATCGGCGATGAATTAGCTGAAATTGAAGATATAATTGGATTACCCATAGATCGTGGAGTATATGGTTCAGAGGACTTGACCAACGGAGCGGCGACGACGCCGGAATTGAAGAAAAACCCCGTCGGCGTTAGGGTTTCTGCGGCGGAAAACGTAGATCTGAAATTCCCGTCGGCGCTGAACACCGTTGACGACGAAGCTTGTGGCGTTGGAATCGTCTGGTCATGGGCTTTCCAGATCGGGGTCCCGATTGAACAGATGTTTCCGGAATCGGCCGGAGTGGACAGAAACGTGGGACGTGGCGCGGTGAACAGTACCGACGCAACTTTGGATGTAAAATCGGCTGGGCAAACGGACTCCGATCTTTCTGATTTTTGGACACATGAGTCGCCGTGAGGAGGCGCTTCAAATGATGTATGATCGGCGGCAATCGGACCGGTGGAGACTGTCGACGCAAAAGTGGCCGGAATTTGCGGAAATTGAAGAGGCGATTTGGACGGGCAATCATTTTCCAATGAAGCTGATTTTTGAGTATGTTGTTCATCAAGGTGAGGCAACTCGGGTGAAGGGGTGAATCGGCCGGAAACCGGCGGCGGCGACATGGCGGCGGAGCAGCAAAGTTTTGGCGATTTTTGGGGTGTTTTTTGGGTTTTTTTGGTTGAGAGCATTCGGGGTGGTTTTTTAGTTTAGGGTTTTTGGTTTAGGGTTTAGGGTTTAGGGTTTAGGGTTTTTTTTTTTTTTTTTTAGCTAAAAAGTTTATTTATTAACAAATAAAACCTAACGGAGGGGGACTAGACCAAGACCTCCGGAAAGGCTATATCACAATCATAACATAAAAACAGAAATAAAGACATACTACAACAGGGTAACCTGAAATAAAGCACAACAAAATACAAACAAACCAGCGAGTGCCCCGGAATACATCAGACAAATAGAACAAAATGGTGAGCAAGGAGAACTCTGCAGTGAACGCCCACCACATACCGCCAAAAATGCGGAAAACGAAATCAGCCTGGATCAAGAGGTCGCCCATAGGGCAAACTCGCTTGAGCCGCCTTCTGCCTATAATAACGCCGCTGCTGAGATCGCGTACGGCCCGGAAGTGGTAGAGATAAACATCCTTCACTCACTGAACCCATCTCAAACTCTGGCAGAGCAGTAGAAACAGGAGTATCACCCACAGGATCCGGAACAGCAGAGGCAATCTCAACAACCGGAACAGTAACAACCACAGGTGCAGTAACAACTGCTCCAGAAGTAGATGCCACCTCAACCATATCCGTGGCCTGAGACGAGATAATCGGATCCAAATCATCGTGAGACAGACTACTCACCGCAGCATTCTGCTCTGCCGCAAGCTTACTAAGAAGGGACTTAAACCTCTGGGGACGGGGTTTAACGGTACCCGAAGTCTCACCAGGACCTGAAGCAGTGGGTAAATCTTGCAGTATCTCATAGTAATTCTTCGTCGAAATGGGCCGAGCCGGATCTTTCCTCACAACAGGTCGGCGTCGGGGACGCTTGGAAACATGTCCTATAAAATCAGTATCACCGGACTGTGGCGGATCAGACGCAACACCCTGAGGCTGCTCGGAAGGAGGCGGAAGCGGGGAATCCGATGCAACACCCTTACCATGAGGTCGGGTCCGGCGCGGGCGAGAAGACTTTCCATTACGAGAGCAAAAATCAAGTGAATGGCCCAACAACTGGCAATGAGAACAATAATGGGGAACTTGCTCATAGACCACCTCCACAACCTGACTATGATCACCCCAACCCACCCAGATACGCTCCGGACGAGCCTGAAGAACATCAATCTCAACACAAACTCTAGCAAAAGATCCTCTAGTCCCATCAGCGGTAATCTCATCAATCTTAACTGGATTACCTAAAATCTTAGCAATAGGAAACAAGCTCTGTTTAGCATAAAGATGCAATGGCAAATCAATAAATCTGACCCAAATAGGAGCAATAGGAGAATCCGCCTCAAACTTGAATTCGGGAGTCCATTTCGAAAAACGAATCACTACAGACCGAATCGAAACAAGAGGCTGAGTCCAAAACCTCAAATAATCCTCCTCACAGGAAAGGGTGAGAACCATATACCCACGAGGAAGAAAACGAACAGTATGAGAACCCAACAAACCAATACAAGAGAAAGCAGATAATATATCAGAATTGGGAGTCAAACCCCGGTTCCCAGTGATACGACCTACCAGAGCAAACTTAAAAGAAGCAGAGAGGGACGAAATAACCTGATCCGGGAACAAAATTCCGGGAATCCCATCTCGAACAATCGGAGCGGGCACCTCATCCATCGATGCAGCAACATCAGCAAAACTCTGAGCCTGCGACGGTGGAGAGGAACGACGCAAAACATCCCTAAAAGACACCGCAGGAGGGACAGAGCGAGGAAAAACAACTACCGGAGCAACGGGATTAGGAGAAGGCAATTGACTTGCTGCCGAGTCAACCCGCAAGGGTTGAATGGGTGACTCGACCGAGTCAACCCGGAACGGTACCACCGGAGGACCACCGTCGGCCGGCGAAGAAGGGAGGAGCATGGAACCGGTGAGAGAACGAGAAGAATCGGCCAAAACAGGAGATAATTTGACGGAAATCGTTGGTTGACTCGGCCGCAACTCGCCAAATTGGGCGTTTCCGACCGACGGCTGTGAACCTGCAATTGACGGTGGGGAAATATTACCCAAGACCGGACGAACATAACCTGAAGAGGAATTTCCCAAAGGAGCTCGGACGCCGGCGGAATTGACAGAAGAAGCAGGCGCGACGAGGGTTACAGGCGGTGCCGGACTAGATCTAAAATTCCCGGTGAATGTGAACGATTCGGGCAACGGGCCATGGACGAACTTATTCGTCTGAGGACGGGCATTCCAGATCGGGGCTTGGATCGGAGAAAGGACGCCGGAACTGACCGGAATCGAGCAAAACGCGGACGGCTCCTGCGTGAACAGTGCAGGCGGAACTTTCGTGGTGAAATCGGACGGGCAAATCAACTCTGAATGACTTGAAATTTTCACAGTAGCCTCGCCTTGACGAGACGAATCCAACGGTACCTCATTTGTAAAAAACGGAGTTGAAATCGCCGGAGATGAGATTTTGGCCGGAATTTGCAGATTTTCGGATGAGCTTTTGGTCGGGCAATCGGACTCCGTTTGCTTTGAAAGTTTGACAGCAGCATCGCCTCGTCGTGGCGGTTCAGATGGTCCGGTGAACCGGCCGGGAACCGGCTCCGGCATGTGAGGCGAAAATTTGGAGATTTTTTGGCTTTTTATTTCACTATTCACTTTGAGAGAAAATGTTTTGGGGGCGAATGGTTTTTTGGTTTGGTTTAGGGTTTAGGGTTTTTTTTTTTTTTAAATCAAAGTTTATTTTTATACAACAAAGAGCAGTACAAATAAAACCTAATGGGAGGGAGACTGTGTTAAGACCTCCGCAAAAGGCTATACAATCACAACATCAAAACAAAAATAACGACATACTACAACAGGGCAACCCGAAATACAACAGAACAAAAAGCAAACAAACCAGAGGTTGCCCCAGAATACATCAATCAAAATAAAACAAAGGGTGGGCAAGGAGAACTCTGCAGTGAACGCCCACCTCAAAGCATATCAACCTGAATCAGGCGGTCGCCCATAAGGTAACCCCGCCTGACTCTTCTGAGTCCTGTAAAACCGGCGCTGCTGTGAGCGCGTGCGACCGGGTAGTGGCAAGGACTGACATGCAGTAGTAGGAGGAAGAGCCAAATCAGCCTCTCGAGAACCACTCCCAAGGTCAATCTGTAACGGAGTAATGGGACCAGAAGCTGTAGTAACAACCATCTGTGACGGAGCAGTGGAAACAATCATCGGGTCTATCACCACGGGAACAACATCAACCGGAGAAGAGCTCGATCCAGAACTAGACCCCTGAGCACCACCTGCAATAACGGAAGTAACAACCACTGAAATGTCCTGAGGAGTAGGCATGGTAGCCACCACAACCTGAGGCACCAATGGAATATCCTCAACAATAGCCTCTAAAGAATGAGAAGAGGACGATGGGCATGAAGATGAACCAACACCAGAATCAACACCTGGGAAGGAATCTCCTGTAATAGAGTGAAGAACCTCGAACTGGTTACTCGAAGGAGAAGCCAGAGGAGTAACCTGACTAGAAGCCTGGCGACGCCTACGTCACTGCTGAATCCATCCTGGCTCAGTACTCCCAGAACCAGCACCACTAGAAGGAACCGAGTCATGCGGAACACTGTGAGGCTGACCCGAAGACCCTGGATCAGCCGAAGAAGTATGAGGACGCTTTCCCTGATCTTTGGAACGGCTGCCAAAAGACCTAAAACCAGAACTAGAACAGCGCAGCACAGAATGGCCTAACATATGGCACTCCGTACAAAAATAGGGGACTTTTTCATAGACCACCCCCAAAGTCTGTCTGTGACTGCCCCACCCCACCCAGATTTGATCCGGACGAGGTTGCAACACATCAATCTCAACGCAAATGCGGGCAAAAGAGCCTCGAGAACCATCAGCTGTAATCTCATCCACCATAAGAGGGTTCCCTAAAATCTTACCAATCTGATAAAGACACTGCTTGTCATATAAATGCAGAGGTAAATCAAGAATCCGAACCCAAACCGGAGTAATCGAAGACTCGGCCTCAAATTTAAACTCTGGTGTCCATTTAGAAAAACGAATCGAAACTGTCTCGATAGAAACAAACTTTTGAGACCATAATTTAAGAAAATCTTCCTCAACAGAAAAAATAATAACCAAAAAGCCTCGGGGAAGAAATTTCACGGTAAACGAGCCCATGAAGCCAAAATGGGAAAAAGCAGTCATGATAGCACTATTGGGTGTAACACCCCGGTTCCCTGTAACACGGCCAATCAACGAAAATTTAAAAGGCACTGACAGGGAAGAAATAACCTGATCCGGGAAGAGAATACCCGGAATACCATCCACAAGAGTCGGCTCCGCAGGCCCACCCAGCATGTCACCAAACCCTGCAAAGCTCTGTTTGGCTGGAGGAAGAGCAGTGATATCTCGAAATGAAGCCAAAGGAGGGACTGGTGAAGGCGGAACAGTGGCCGAAACATCAGGAGCAGAAGAACATGTAGGTTTGACCTCCGGTTGACCCCCGGCCAAATATGGCGAGGTGACCACCTGAACATCACTACCGACCAGAGACGACGATGGGAGCACAGAACCGGTACCCAAAAGAGAGGAACCGACCGGCGACAGAGGTGATCCACTCGACTTAAAGAACCCAAAAGGTATTTCGACACCATTATGCATGATAGTACCTAACAGTTCCGCATGAGCGGGCAGTTTAAGCCGAGAAGGCAAACGAACTGTAGAACGCACAGCACTTACCGGAGCAGCAGTACACAAAGGCGCTACTGCCGAGTCAACACGGTTGAGTTGACTCGGAGACTCGACCGCTTTCACCGGTGAGTTTCCAACCGGAGCAAAGCTAAAGGCCGGTGACGATGAGGAGGGACAGGAACCGGCCACTAAACCACCTGAAACGGCCGAAAACGTGTTGAACCGGGCAGAACTCGGCGACGAACTCGCTTGAAACCCATGAATTTGGGCGTTTTTGATTGCACCAACATTTGCTGAAATTGATTGCACCATGGAGTTACCCATGACTTGTAAAGTATACGGTAAAGAGGAATTGATAATCGGAGCACCGACGCCGGAGTAATTGGAAGACGAAACCGGCGCACCTAGGGTTTGAATGGTGCCAAACGTAGATCTGAAATTCCGTTCACCACCGGATGTTGTTGGTAACGGGCCTTGACTCATTGGAAGCGCCTTATCATGGAGATTCCGGATCTGGGTCTTGATCGGAAAACCATCACTAGAAACGGCCGTAATCGATGAAGAAGTGGACGGCGACGCGGTGAACAGTGCCGTCGGGACTTTGCCGGTCCATTTGGGGAAGCAAATCCGATTGACCTGAAAGTTGGACACGAGGATCGACTGGTGAAGACGGTTCCAACGGTATATCACTCGATACCGGACGATGCACGGTTACCGGCGCGACAGATTTCGCCGGAAATTGCGCAAATTTCGGACATTTGATCGTGCAATTGGCCGAGCAAACGTGCTCCGATTGACTTGAAATTTTCACAGTAACCTCGTCTTGCCGAGGCGCATCCGATGGTACTATTGGCCGGCCGGAAACCGGCGCCGACATAGGGGCGAATGTTAGGCGATTTTTGACTTTTTTTTGGACACTATTCACTGTAGAGAAAATTTTTTAGGGGCGAATGGTTTGGTTTCGGTTTAGGGTTTAGGGTTTAGGGTTTAGGGTTTTTTTTTTTTTAAATCAAAGTTTATTTTTATACAACAAAGAGCAGTACAAATAAAACCTAATGGGAGGGAGACTGTGTCAAGACCTCCGCAAAAGGCTATACAATCACAACATCAAAACAAAAATAACGACATACTACAACAGGGCAACCCGAAATACAACAGAACAAAAAGCAAACAAACCAGAGGTTGCCCCAGAATACATCAATCAAAATAAAACAAAGGGTGGGCAAGGAGAACTCTGCAGTGAACGCCCACCTCAAAGCATATCAACCTGAATCAGGCGGTCGCCCATAAGGTAACCCCGCCTGACTCTTCTGAGTCCTGTAAAACCGGCGCTGCTGTGAGCGCGTGCGACCGGGTAGTGGCAAGGACTGACATGCAGTAGTAGGAGGAAGAGCCAAATCAGCCTCTCGAGAACCACTCCCAAGGTCAATCTGTAACGGAGTAATGGGACCAGAAGCTGTAGTAACAACCATCTGTGACGGAGCAGTGGAAACAATCATCGGGTCTATCACCACGGGAACAACATCAACCGGAGAAGAGCTCGACCCAGAACTAGACCCCTGAGCACCACCTGCAATAACGGAAGTAACAACCACTGAAATGTCCTGAGGAGTAGGCATGGTAGCCACCACAACCTGAGGCACCAATGGAATATCCTCAACAATAGCCTCTAAAGAATGAGAAGAGGACGATGGGCATGAAGATGAACCAACACCAGAATCAACACCTAGGAAGGAATCTCCTGTAATAGAGTGAAGAACCTCGAACTGGTTACTCGAAGGAGAAGCCAGAGGAGTAACCTGACTAGAAGCCTGGCGACGCCTACGTCTCTGCTGAATCCATCCTGGCTCAGTACTCCCAGAACCAGCACCACTAGAAGGAACCGAGTCATGCGGAACACTGTGAGGCTGACCCGAAGACCCTGGATCAGCTGAAGAAGTATGAGGATGCTTTCCCTGATCTTTGGAACGGCTGCCAAAAGACCTAAAACCAGAACTAGAACAGCGCTGCACAGAATGGCCTAACATATGGCACTCCGTACAAAAATAGGGGACTTTTTCATAGACCACCCCCAAAGTCTGTTTGTGACTGCCCCACCCCACCCAGATTTGATCCGGACGAGGTTGCAACACATCAATCTCAACGCAAATGCGGGCAAAAGAGCCTCGAGAACCATCAGCTGTAATCTCATCCACCATAAGAGGGTTCCCTAAAATCTTACCAATCTGATAAAGACACTGCTTGTCATATAAATGCAGAGGTAAATCAAGAATCCGAACCCAAACCGGAGTAATCGAAGACTCGGCCTCAAATTTAAACTCTGGTGTCCATTTAGAAAAACGAATCGAAACTGTCCCGATAGAAACAAACTTTTGAGACCATAATTTAAGAAAATCTTCCTCAACAGAAAAAATAATAACCAAAAAGCCTCGGGGAAGAAATTTCACGGTAAACGAGCCCATGAAGCCAAAATGGGAAAAAGCAATCATGATAGCACTATTGGGTGTAACACCCCGGTTCCCTGTAACACGGCCAATCAACGAAAATTTAAAAGGCACTGACAGGGAAGAAATAACCTGATCCGGGAAGAGAATACCCGGAATACCATCCACAAGAGTCGGCTCCGCAGGCCCACCCAGCATGTCACCAAACCCTGCAAAGCTCTGTTTGGCTGGAGGAAGAGCAGTGATATCTCGAAATGAAGCCAAAGGAGGGACTGGTGAAGGCGGAACAGTGGCCGAAACATCAGGAGCAGAAGAACATGTAGGTTTGACCTCCGGTTGACCCCCGGCCAAATATGGCGAGGTGACCACCTGAACATCACTACCGACCAGAGACGACGATGGGAGCACAGAACCGGTACCCAAAAGAGAGGAACCGACCGGCGACAGAGGTGATCCACTCGACTTAAAGAACCCAAAAGGTATTTCGACACCATTATGCATGATAGTACCTAACAGTTCCGCATGAGCGGGCAGTTTAAGCCGAGAAGGCAAACGAACTGTAGAACGCACAGCACTTACCGGAGCAGCAGTACACAAAGGCGCTACTGCCGAGTCAAGACGGTTGAGTTGACTCGGAGACTCGACCGCTTTCACCGGTGAGTTTCCAACCGGAGCAAAGCTAAAGGCCGGTGACGATGAGGAGGGACAGGAACCGGCCACTAAACCACCTGAAACGGCCGAAAACGTGTTGAACCGGGCAGAACTCGGCGACGAACTCGCTTGAAACCCATGAATTTGGGCGTTTTTGATTGCACCAACATTTGCTGAAATTGATTGCACCATGGAGTTACCCATGACTTGTAAAGTATACGGTAAAGAGGAATTGATAATCGGAGCACCGACGCCGGAGTAATTGGAAGACGAAACCGGCGCACCTAGGGTTTGAATGGTGCCAAACGTAGATCTGAAATTCTGTTCACCACCGGATGTTGTTGGTAACGGGCCTTGACTCATTGGAAGCGCCTTATCATGGAGATTCCGGATCTGGGTCTTGATCGGAAAACCATCACTAGAAACGGCCGTAATCGATGAAGAAGTGGACGGCGACGCGGTGAACAGTGCCGTCGGGACTTTGCCGGCCGAACTTTTGACTTTCCACTAAAGAAAGAATGAAGCAAACCCGAATACAGAATCGAGGCGGCTGTTCGCTTCGGAGGTGAAACTGCAAATACAAGGGTTTTCCCCTAAGTAGGGGCATAGTTTAGGATTACTATACCTGTCTAAGCCACTTCGTTTCTTTTTGTCCAAGTGGCTTT
>NC_134558.1:41905633-41907123 GCF_025594145.1 Primulina tabacum
GAGAGTCAAGCAATGGGCGAAGAACAAGGCTTAGATGATCGGGTAGGCTTGGATTGGATGTGTGGAGAAAGACTTTTCAGTAGTCCGACATGTGCTTCAAAACTCCTTGTTGAGTCCCCTTCTTTTGAGCGAATCTAAGATCATCGTAGTTGAAGTGTCGCTTAATAGAGCTGCTTCTAGCTTTGAACCAGTTTGGTTGAACTCGATAAAGCCTTTCTGTAAACCCAGTTTTCTTGCCAAGGCTTTTTTTCTTCGATAGGTCAATCATCCACTCTTGAATGAAAGGCGGGTTTTAGAGAATCAAAGTAACAATTTGAGCTTCTTTACTTTAGAAGATCCCGAGTGGACTAGTCTTCTCGAAGGTCTTTCGCTGAACCCTCTTCGAAATAGCTAACTCAATCCCAAACCGAAAGAGAGGCTCGGGCATGGACTAAGGGCTTATGGCTGACTGATCGTGCATCTTCCTTACTGCCTTAGTAGAGCATTCTATCATAGGCTGCATAGAGCGCATTCAGTCTTTGAATCAAAGGACTCTCTCTAGAGACGAGAATCTCTATCTAGCTTGGGAGCACCTTTTATGTAAGCCATAAGATAAGGAGTAAGTCTTATTCAGACTTCATCCCAAGTTCTGAGGTTAAAGTAAGGATCTCATTCTTGCTATGGATGAGCAACCTAGAGATTCCTAAGAAAGAATCATTCTATCTACCTTCCACTCTTCCTTTCCTTAGAACCTTAGAAGAATCCCGCCTACACTCCTCCCTAGCTTATGGGAGGTGACCAATGTTGGAAATTCATTTCAGGCTGTAAGGCGAAAGACGCGGATAGGAAAAAAGTCTTCTTTTGCGATTAGACCAGAAGGGAAAGGTCGAAGCTCAAGATCTCAGGCTTAAGAGTCAGCACCTGCAACTACCTTTCCTTTTATCCTCATCTTGACTTATGTCTCATTAACCATGACCACTTGCTGCTAAGGCTTTTTGACTTTCTTACATTCGCCATCTCGTGAGTAGCTGTCACTGGTCTGGGTCAGATTCTGAGGTATACCGATAGAATACAAAAAAGAAAACCTATATGGGGAGTGAGTTTAAGGAGTTTTTGCATCATCAAATCAATGATAAGTGTAAAATGGAAATCATAGAATCTAAACTAGATAGAAAGCTCATCAAAAGTCTATTCATGCCGTTGATCTATGGTAAGACAGTTATCAGCATGGATATGGATATTAGGGAGAAATATGGTCTATTGCTAAGCCGAAAAGATAGCTATAACCTCGCTAAACTTGGCATTGCTTATTTGAACAATAAATATCCAGACATAGTCAATTTTATGAAGTTGATTTCCATCATAAGTTGGTTTAGTTCTGTAATGGATAGAGCAGTTGTCTATAGTATAACCTATTTCACTACAAGACAGGATTATATGTCTTTCATAAAAGAAAAGATATATGTTTATGAAAGGAATAGCAAAAAGAAAAGACGGGTAACTATCTATGT